>NC_133770.1:30542402-30773992 GCF_003597395.2 Chelonoidis abingdonii | reverse complement strand
TTCACGGAGGAAGGATTGAGTGACGACATTTACCCAGAATCACCCGTGACACTGTTTTTGCATTGGGATCTCAACCCAGAATTCCAATGGGCAGGGGAGACTGCGGGAACTATGGGATAGCTACGGGATAGCTACCCACAGTGCAATGCTCCGGAAATCGCCGCTAGCCTCAGTACATGGATGCACACTGCCGAATTAATGTGCTTAGTGTGGTTGCGTGCACTTGACTTTATACAATCTGTTTTACAAAACCGGTTTATGTAAAATAGGAATAATCTCGTAGCGTAGACATACCCTTTGTCTTGGTGCACAAGGCCAAGATGAAGGATTTCATCCTAGAGCCTGTAGTTATTGTAAGGTCATGCTGTGGAACTGGCCCCATTTCATGAAAAATTGTGTGCTTGATCTGATTGGCACTGAGTGACCCCCCTTTCCTTTGAATTTTTCGATTAGGACTGGTTTGTTTCTCAGGGAAAAAGCCAGGGATTATGGTCAATTAACCCAGAAACACTGGGGATCCATAAACTACCCTCTACCTCTCTTTTTACTATCCAGCCCCTTCAGATTCCCTAGTCCCCTGGAGAACACGGCCTTTGCAGGACCTCTGTTCCCAGGGGCTCCACTGTCTGAAGTTACCCGTAGGTGGTTCCATGGTATGGAAGGAGAGACTTCATGAGTCTATATAGTCTTGGACTGAACAGCTCTTACTTTGCTTTCCAAGGTGGGCTTTGGAGTGAGAAACTCCAGAAGCCCAACTGGCTCCCCAGGCATCAGCCCCTCTAAGTCCACAGGGCTGGAATTCTACAGAGACTAACTGGAGGTGCTCCCATAGTTTGGGGAGAAAAGAACAGAACGTGTGACAGCAGGAGACCATCCCACTTCCGTAGGCACTGGGGATTCTGCACATGGATGAAAAGGGAAGGAGAACGAGGGCCTTAATTTTTAAGATAGAGAATGAATAGTAAAATTCTCATTTTAAACAATAACCACAAATAAAAGTAACCTTGATCCATACTCCTTATATAGTATCCCCTTCCCAATTCCAAGTCATCAGCAGTCTATCCAACTAAGCACAAAGACATGTCTATTTAACTGATTACAAATATAGGACTATATTCTCCCCTTGACGCATACAGGTAGTTCCCTTTCCTTGTTGTTATGAGTTGAAGGTGTGTACTGAGAGAACAATACAACTCACTAGGCTATCCTATTTATTTTAAAGAAACCAAATGGCATGTATTATATTACAACTATGGCTCGATTACTAATGCCAAATTCAGGCGACATTTTTCCCAGCTCTATCATCCCTAGTAAATTACTTGCACTTGATGTACAGCACATATAAAATAAGCAGAAAACAAAACTTGGGCCAGCTTAATTTAAATCCTCATAATGGCAGGTCAAATTTATGTGACCTCTTTGGTGAATTGGTTCTTTTATCGGTATCCAGTTTAATTTAAAATCAGAGGCTTCTACCAAGAATGAATTAAATATTAATCAAAGTCCAGAGCAATCTCAGCTTCTGTTCCATTAACCTAAATGTGACTCCATGCAGAACTACCAATGCAATAATATATATATTTTTATATATATATATATTTAAAAGAAGGCTTTTAGTCTTTTCCTTTATGGTGCAACTCATAGCAAATGCAGACCTGCTATTTGCAGTATGTGTTTTAAAGGTCATAATTTCTTTCCCTGTTCCAATTAAAGCTGCTCTTAATCACAATTAAGCTTTCAAGAAACAATTAACAGAAGTCAAAACTTTTCTTCCTTGATACATTCAAGGGATGTACAGTGTGCAGTGTGTCCTCTCTATTACTACTAGTGGCATTGAACTAATTATATGATGTTAAGGGTTCACCTACTTGAGTGTAAATTTTGGTTTGAGTTGACACTAAAAAGAAACATCAATTCATTAGAAGATAAAACTTGTTCTGCACTAATGGAACAGCTGTGTATATAAATTTATTGCAGCTTAATGTTCTCATACATAAAGCAATTAGAGCCTTCTGACAAACAGACTTGCCAAGTGTAAAGGGTAGAATATAGCAGTATGCAACTCCAGCAGCAGCATGTCAGATTGATTGTTTATTTTGTACTATAATATCCTCTTCTCAAAATCAAAATTACAGCATTGTATATGTTCTTATTTATACATACACATACATACACACACACACGTGAAATTCCCACCTTCTGCAGTTTAGAAATCTTTACGCATTGAGTCTTTGTACTCTTAGAGACTTCTGTTTTAGAAGTGTTTTTCCACGATTAAAATGAAATGCTGAACTTTAGTTTCCCTAGCCACCATACATATAGGTATCAGTTGAACACAATGTTTTACTGATATGTTTACAATTATTTTCTTTTTGATTATCCAGTCTGGCCCTGGTCCCAAATAGATCAGATAATTGGGATGCTAACTGAATACGTTTTAATTTTTTCACAAAATGTAAAAACTAAAGATTCTCTGTAAAAAGGCAGCTTCTGCATTTATCCATGGCAAATGGATTTCTAGGATCCCTGGTCATCAGACCGTTTAAAAAAAAAACTAAGGAGGTAATGATACATGTTTTGGGTTTTTTTGGTACATACCCACCCAGCCACCCACTGTGGTCATGATAAACTCCTTTATTTCTGTAATCATAAACTATAAACTCATAAAATGAACTGAATTAATTTTGCACCTTTTCCCCTCACCACCTACTCTGTCAAAACGAGTACCCTTCAAACAGCTGCCATTTTTAACAAAATAGGCCACGCATTAGATGTTTTTTCTTTCCTCCCTCTTCACAAAAAAATTATACTTATCCTAGGTTAAGGGTTGATACATTCTAGTTGTTAATTAAGGAGCATTTTAAATGCCTGATGCCTCTTGACCCATGCAGGTTAGAAAGAGATAGTGTATCCCACTGGAGAGCTGGGAACCTGGGCTAACGTACAAAGCATTTCTTCTAGCCCTAGGAGCTGGTGAGATATTAGACCTTGAAATGAAAACACACTGGCAACTGAGGCTATTTTGTTTTCCAGTTGGAAGGCTAAATAATTAGTATCAATAAAAACAAATGTAAGATTCTAAAGCAGGGTGGCCTCATCCCATAGGTCACAACCCAAAACTGGGTTGCCAGAATACGTCAAAGGATCGCAGGAATGGCTCCCTACTCTAGGCGTTGCAATCTGGTGCACAAGGTCGCAGTGCAGCTCGTTTGGCCTAGCTGCCCCATGTCATGTTGATTGGGGAAGGGTGGGGCAGCTGGGCCAAATTTGAGTGGCATTGTGGCCCCATGCACCAGATCACACCACCACCCACATAAATGTGTCCCAGCCCGCCCTGCATTGAGGGGCCAGGCCAAATCTGAGTGGCACTGCAGCCCCGGAGATAGCAACACTTGGAGTGGGAGCTGAGCCCAGCTCACCCTATGGGACAGGAATGGGGAGGGAGCATTTGGTGGCTGCTTGTGCTGAACACAAGGGCCCTCTGGGATATGGAGGTTGGGAGTGTAGGAATTATGGAGGTCCTGGCTGCTCCCTCTAATCTACTTCTTCTCACGGGTTGGGGAAGAGCAGCCTCCTGCTATGGTTCACCAATAACACATACTCCAATAAGTACTGGCCCCCTCAATGTACCTCCCACCCTACAGCAGGGCAGCACCTCATCTTCCATATCCCCTGTTCTCCCTTCAGAATAACTCCCACATATCCCTCCCCCCCCAGCCAGGTGATTCCCTCTCTCTCATACCACCCATCCCACCCCCCCACCAGATCTTCTCCCTCTACACCCCCAACTCTCCTGCGCTCCAACTCCTTCCCTCAGCCCTCCTACTTTACCCCCCAGGACCCTATGCCCACCCCACCCTTTTACCCTCTGCTCCCTATGCCTGGGGAAGGGGACTGCATTTTTTTGAGGGAGCTATCAGCTCCCCACCCCTCCCCCAAACTGCTCATTCCCCATTTCCTTCTCCCAGCCACTCACTGCTTTCTCATTACTGCAAAGGCCCCCCAAACTCTCCCACTTTACCCCTAGATCACCAAATCCCCCCTTGCCCTCTGCCCCCCATGGTCAATGGGATGGGCTGTGGGGGTTTTTTTTGAGGGGGAGGTTGTCTCAGCTCACTACCTCTGCCCCCAGTTGCAAGTGCAGCAGGGCGAATTCCCTAACTGTTCACCTCTGGTCAGACTATCTGGAATCTTAGCTGACTTTACATCCCCAAGGGACTTCTGTGGGGAGGCACTGAGTCTGCGTGTATCTTCTGGGTCACAACAGGCCATCAAGGTTTTCAAATAGGTCCTGAGCTCAAAAAGGTCCAGAACTCTGTTCTAAAGAATATATTAATATAATTTCAGAGTACCTGATGTGTGGAGGTGCACAAGGTTTTATTGGAATATATATGTAATGAACCAGAAAACTCACTAGAGACTTCTCTACTTGTGAATAACACAGGCTGTCCCATATTCATCAATAAACACTTTATATCTCCATGACCCTATGTGAATGTAGGCTGATGAATACCTACATATCATATATTGATCGATACCGCTATACTCCATCTCTGTCGATATGTGGGTATCTTTTTAACTGGGAGTTTCACTTAGTTGGAATTGCACTGTATATGGTACAACTAACATCAACAATAAGAAATAATTTCTCACACGAGTGGTGTAATAAGAGGATGATATCTCCTGACTGTTAGATTATTGTTGCGAAATTCTGGCATTACTTTTTGGGCTGGAATTTTCAAGAGAGCATAAGGGAGTTAGGTGTTCAACTCCCATTGAATTTCAATAAGAGTTGTTGGCTAATTCTCTTAGGCTATGTCTATACTACAGCAGAGATCGATGCTCTGAGATTGATCCACCGGCGGTTGATTTAGCAGGTCTAGTGAAGACCCACCAAATCAACAGCAGATCGCTCTCAAGTTGATCCCTGTACTCTCCCCCTGATGAGAAGAGTAAGGTAAGTGACCCTCTGCGGTGTAGATCCCGCAGTAAGTCGACCTAATGTACGTCGATTCCAGCTACGGTATTCACGTAGCTGGAGTTGCATAGCACAGGTTGACTTACTGCGGTAGTGTAGACATAGCCTTAGGCACCTTTGAAAAACCAGCCATAAAGTGCAAGAGAAACACGAGAACATTATTCTAGCACTTTAGTTAATAGGAAATTGTGGAACCGAAGTTAACAGCATAAAGATGACAAATCAATAAGAGCTGCTCACAACTATTTTGAAATCTAATAGTTAAAAAAAAGTTTATTTCTTTCTCTTTACTCAAGAAAATTTAACCCAACAGGAGGTCAGACACATTTTATATTATTTACTCACATACGTTATTTATATATCATATTTTTCTTTGTTGAACCATCACAGTGAAATGCCAAATAAGGATATAGAGATACAGTAAACCATGTGAGCTTTGATCTTGTAGTTATCATTAGGTCATCAGAACTCCATGACAACCTTATGCCAAGACAGTGAGCTTTTTCATATCACTTCTTTATCCTTCTCTGTTTTTGAGATGTACCACAGCTTGGTGGATTTGAGCACAGCAGGGAGAACCAAGAACCCTTAAGAGCTAATCTCAGCTCTGACAATGACTCCCTCTATGAACACGGGCAAGCCACTTAGCCTTTCTGCATCTCAGCTTTTCCAATTATAAAACGGAGATAACACCACCACTTATCTACCTCACAGGGTGCTATAAAGATTAATGTTTGTAAAAGAACTGTGAGGATAGAAATTGTTATACAAATTAAATACTATCATTTATAACTATTGTATTTTTAGCACAGTAATTGGAAATAATTGGTACATGAATTACATTATTTTCAGTATTGTTGCTAGAAACAAATTCAACCTAACACTTATGCTTAAATCATCTATAAACACCCCGCCCCAATAATTTAAACCATTTCCCCCATTTCAGCTAACTCATCTCAGTGTACAATTTATTTCCAAAAAAATCTTTAAACGAAGTGTAGTCTGCCTAATGTTTCTTTCATGATGCAAATAAAAAAAGCTAAACTATCAAGCAATTTTCTTTCCTTCTTTGTGCCGGTGTGTGTAATGTGAATCCACATGCATACATCTATAGCACAAAATACATTCTTCCCACAAAGCTGACATTACAACCAAATTATATTCTACAGCTGTTTCCTAGGTAACCAACATAACTAGAAGTCGACTTTAGGTAGCATAAAGAAACCAACATTCGCACCTTGGCGATTGCATTTTTAGAGGAGTGCCTTTTGAGTGCCTCAATATCCTCTGCTGTCAGTGGGACTTAGGAGTGCTCAGCAAGTAGCAGGATAAGGCCCATAGACAGCCAAAAAGCTGCAAAAATACCAGCAAAAGACAATGTCATATAAAGAAATACTTAGCTTGGATGCTCTAGTTTCCTTCTCCAGACCTGAAGAAGAACTGTGAGCACTTGAAAGCTTGTTCCTTCCACCAACAGAAGAGGCTCCAATAAAAAATATTACCTCACTCAACTTATCTGTCTCATATCCTGGGACCAAGACAGCAAACAAAACATTGTTGGCTGTTGGAGACTAACATTAATCTCACTGGCTCATAAGAAGGATAGTAATTCACAAGGTTTCACCTTTCATGGGTTATAGTAGTTCCTTTCCTCACCCACAATTTATTTCAGGAAATGAGGATAAAAGTTGCATTCCACCTTCACCTGTCCTTAGAAGCACATATAGCTATTTTATTATGTTCATGTCTCCTTCCAGACTGCTGTAGCTCAGGATGGAATGTCTCATTGTTCCCCTAATTGGCTGAAGCATCTGTCAAATATACCCTGCTTTGATCAATTAGCTGGCATCTTTAAGTTGTCAATTGAAAACTGGACACCAACCTCTTGAATTTCATACAGTTACTGGAGTATACAAAACTCTGTAATGATCAATCCCTGGTTGCCTTCCCATGCTCTGCTTCTATGTTTTAACTGGCTGGGAAGTGGAATTATTCTGTGCAGAACTGAATATTAAGTTATTTTTTTTTAGTTATTTCCTATGTGAAATGTATTTTTAAAATTCCATGTCAGCTCCAGCTTTTAGTAGCAGGACAGCAGAAAAAGTCACTATACTGAATAGAGTATTAATGGAGTAAGACTTACCCCTTGGACACACACATTCCCAGGGTGATGGAAAAGATGTTTCTACCGGGAAATTCAATGGCAGGTGTAGGTAGGAAACACTGAAGATCAGCAGTTCCAGATAATGATTGCTATGGAAAATGTGGGCTGAGGTAGGTTTATTTTTATGCCTTGAAAAGCAAATTTCTCTTGCTTAAATTTCCCCTCAGTACTCACATTACTGCTCCCCTTTATTGTGCTGGAGTCTGCCTATTTGGTTTATAGATGAAGTGATGACTTCAAGAACTGAATATACTTAATGACAGATCTCCTTTAATAATTAGTGTTAGAATTTGCAAAAAGTGAACATTAAATAAAGATGCAGCCTCTATTCTAAAATAAAATTAAACTGCGGGATGTGTAATTATGAAATAGGTCTGGTGATTATATGCTATACTTTTCACTTACTCAATCATAGTATATTTTCTTATTCCAGATCAATTTTCAGACTCAATTTATCAGTATTAAGATTTCAGATTAACAACCCAGCTCCTTAGGATTGGTTACAATTTAATTTTCTGGAACATTAAGGTACCAGGAACAAGATCTGATTGTGCAGCATTCTCTTTTCAGTCCTGATACACAAGCTTACAGAAGTGGTGAAATAGTCTCGTATGTATTATTGGTGTAAATCATTTTTGGAAAACAGACAATCTTGATGATGCAAGTTTCAAACATAAAATAAAATTGTTATTTCATGGTGGTAATGATTCAATTTCAATTCAATTAGATTGTTGAAATAATGTATTTTATTTATAAATATATATCTACCAAATCACTTACTGTGGGCTCAGGCATCACTTTGTCCACAAATACCCACATGTGCACACACTTTCTTCAACCCATTACTTTGACTCCTGTGACTGCTGAAGAGAGATTGATTTTTAGAGCTGGCTGAAAATTGGAATTTCTGTCCTGTGGGAAATTCCAATATTTTGACATTTGTTTTTGTCCCAACTTGAATTGAAAAGTCAAAATATTGAAATCTTTCAGAGAAGAGAGGATTCCAACAAAGTGTGATTTGGAAATATGGAAACATTTCATTTTGATATTTTCCACTCAAAATGAAATGTTTTGACATTCTCCAAAACTAAAGTGTTTAGTTCAATTTGTCAAACTGAATCAAGAGATTTCATTTTGGGTTAGTCTGATGTTAATCTCTGTCCTCTGAACTGCTACAGTGCCTTGTGGAAGTTGTAACTCAGGTGCCTCATACCTCTCTTCTGGTCTACTTCTACAATGATGCACCAGAGTAGTTTAACCACAGTGGAGAAAGCATTGCACCATGGGAAATGTAGTCCAGCCAAGATGCCCAGCTCACAGAAGAGATGGGAGAATGAGGTACTGTATCAGCTAAGGGAGAGTGATAAATACTGAACTGGCTTGAAACAAAATGTTTTCATTCAGCTTGACAAATCAAAATATTTCATTCTGAGCTGACCAACCTGAAACAGAATATTTTGTTTAGATATTCCCAATGGGAAAATACATAAAAAAATAGCAGCAAAACTCCTGACTAGCACTACTGATTTTAAGCAGCTTTGCTTAATTAAAAAAACTTTAACCACATCATCTAAATGAAACTTTCAAACAATAATGAAAATCTAACAAAAATAGGAGAGGAATAGGGGGAAAATGTACTATCCTCCCTTATACTGAATGTGCATAACCTGTATAAAAATCTGTAAAAAAGCAGCTATTTTCAACATTGTTATTGGGCTTATAAAAAGACTAGAGAAATAATGGGCAATTTATGCTTTCTGAAATTAGCTACAACAAGGTAAGTAATTGCTGTGCAAGTCATACTACGTTTTACCAACTGTGTTCTTCCACTGAACAAGATTCTCAGATTGCCTTTAAAAGATCTAATATTCTGTAATCATTTTTGGAGTTGAACACTATTACTTTTCAATGGAAAAGCAAGTGCGAGAACAAGGGCATCCAGGACCAGAGTCCCCAGCAGTTTGTAAACCCTGACCTTTCATATTCAGTTACTGACCTGGTTGGTAAAAGGACAGTGCAATGATTAACTTACTATCCCCCTCATCTTAAACAGCAGGAAAGGCCATTGAGACCTGTGTCTGGTATGCAGCTTTGAAGAAGAAACCTGTATAAGGTTTGAACATCTAACAAGGAATTTTCACCTCGGTGCCCCGGTAAGGTGTGAGTTTAGTCTAAGTAAAATGCATGTAAGGGAGATGAGAAACAAGAAAGAAACCCCCCACCAATAAGTTAAGGGTAGTCAGATATAGAGAGAGCTTGGGACAGAACTGATTAAGAGTTCTCCTGGGAGGCCACACAATAGGCAGGTGGTGCTGTTGCTACTACAGCAGGGCTCAAAGTCAGCAAAGAAGCTGCAGAGTATGAACAAACAGTAACAGAGCAAATTCACAGAGCTGAATGAATACTTCTGCCTGGCTCTCTCTCTCTATCACATAAATAGTTTAGTTTTCAGTGTCAGAGAATTTAAACAACAATAGGCAACCATGGGAGGAAAATGTTATCAGCAGTAGTATGAAGTAACAGTTGGTGAGAAGAGGGAAAAGATTACGAAGCTGTTATTAGGCTGCCAATGCAGACCTATCAGCACACTTGCACTTTGTGGGTTAGACCCACATCTTCCCCTTCTCACCTTCCAAGGCCATTTGATCACCTGCATTTTGGAGGGAAAGAGATGCAATGGGGCCAGTCATTTCCCTTCAGAACTGCCTGCTGCTGGGGGGTGGGGGTGGAAGAGGGAGAGAGAGAGAGAGAGAGAGACAAAAATTACAGCAATGAATCCAGGTAGAGCCTTTCTGCACCTACGCCATACGTGGTGCTGTAGGAGGGAGGGAGATTACTTATTATAACTCTCCTCTCTTGTTTTCCTCTCCCCCCTTCTTCCCTGCAGCTAGGAGAGGAGCCATGAGAAGGAGTGTAAAGATGTGGAGAGCTCAAGGGAGAGTCGGGGGATGATTTTTTTTCCTGAGGAAATATGAATAAGGTTAACCGAGTATTCAGAAGATTTGAGAGGTAAGGGATATGTTTACAGGGGTAACAGAGATTAGAGCAATAAGGGATTTGATTGATTCAATGGAGAAATCCTGCAAATGGGGTAAGGCAGCAAGAGGATGAGGGGTTTAGGCAATCTGTGAGTGAACAAAGTGCATCCAGGGGAGCAAGAAAGAATCTTGCGAAATAACATTTAGAATTTTTATTAAAGTTAATGTTTAAAATTAAATATACACAAGTTAAGAGGGAAGGTACTGTACATCTGGGGTCAAGCTTGAATTATGAGGGATTACAGGTATTGGATATAAGGATCATGAGATACATACATATCACATAACCAGCATAGACCCAGATTGGGATGTGGGAGTTTTTAAAGTGTCAGTGGATACTGGGCTTGGGTATACCACTCATGGAATGTATTAAGCACTAAAAGGAGAATAGGAAGACTAGGACAAGCGGAGTGTGGGAAATGGATGAGGATAGGAATTCAGTGGGTAGGGTGCAGAAAGAAAATGGAGTGGGAAGAGGGTAAAGTGAGAGAGTTCCTACAGTTCTCTCTCCTGCTGATAATAGCTCCCCTTGACTGATCACTCTCCTTATAGTTTTTCTCCTGCTGCTGATAGCTCATCTCAATTGATTAGACTCCTCCTCCTGTTGGTATGCATACTTCCACCTTTTCATGTTCTCTGTATGTATAAATATCTCCTGTCTGTGTGTTCCATTCTATGCATCCGAAGAAGTGAGCTGCAGCTCACGAAAGCTCATGCTGAAATAAATTTGTTAGTCTCTTAAGGTGCCACAAGTACTCCTGTTCTTTTTGCGGATACAGATGAACACTGCTGCTACTCTGTAACTATAAGGAGAGTGATCAGTTAAGGAGAGCTATTATCAGCAGGAGAGAGAAAGAACTGTTTGTAGTGGTAATGAAAATGGCCCATTTCCAGCAATTGACAAGGAGACATGAGGAACTGTAGGAACTCTCTCACTTTACCCTCTTCCCACTCCATTTTCTTTCTCCACCCTACCCACTGAATTCCTATCCTCGTGCAGTTCCCACACTCCGCTTGTCCTAGTCCTCCTATTCTCCTTTGAGTACTTAATACATTCCATGAGTGGTGTACCCAAGCCCATGTATCCACTGACACTCCGTGTCTTTGGCAGCACTGAAGGGCCCCCTGCCGCCAAAATGCCACCGAAGACCCGGAGCGACTGAAGGGTCCCCCACTCCCAAAATGCTGGCTGAAGACCCGGACCGCTGCTGGGCCAGGGCCCGGGGCAAATTGCCCCACTTGCCCCCACCCCCCCGGGCGGCCCTGCTCAAATAAATTTGTTAGTCTCTAAGGTGCCACAAGTATTCCTGTTCTTTTTGTGGATACAGACTAACACGGCTGCTACTTTGAAACCTGAGAGAGAACAGTGATTGGAAGGAAAAGCCTTGAAGAAAGGGAAAAATTGCATGAAGGGATTTAACAAAATTGGAGGAGAACAGAGGAAGGTGGGTAAACAGGCACGTAGCAATTGTTGTTTCATTCAACTTTTGAATACACAGTAAAATAACAAAACCCTGAAGATTTTTCTGATTATTAGATAGGTGATACCTTAACCTTGGGCCTAGCCGATTTTGGATTACATTTTCATTTGGAAAAGGTAGTTGTGGCACTGTGCCATGAAGCAAGCGTCTTATTAGACAACTGCATGGAAACTGGGCAGCCACAGGAAAAGTAACCTAGTTATGATTAAAGAAATGTTACAACCTTTGTGAGACTTTGAGGACTGCTGGGTGGTCTGTGTGAGTTAATGCAATCTATGAGAGCGATTGGTGTTTGTTTACAGAATGTATAAAGGCAGAAACAGATACTGCAAAGCAAGAAGGCAACAGAGTGCAAAGCTGCTGAACTGAAACACCCCCTGTGGTCTGTTGACTGTTTTTCCACAAAGAAGAGACACAATGTATCCAAACCCTACACCCTTGAGTCAGTTCTTCAGGTGTACAACACATGAATTTATAATTTATTAATAAGTTAAAAGTCATAATTGGTGGGTCTCAAATTCCTGAAAGCCTAGAGTTAGCCTGAGAACTAAGACTTGGTGTTAAGATTCAATATCTAGTAGCTTTATTGAACACATCCGTTCTTGCAGGAGGTTTACCTGCAGCACAACTGTGAAAAACTCCCAAATTCTTGATTCAGAACTGCACTAGGTCTCATGCAAAACCTGGAACAGGATTATTTGGGAGATGCTACACTTTAGATATGATACTGTTTTACTCAGAAACAGTAAATGGCTCTGAGTCAAAATGGATGGTACTTCTGGTACCTTTCTTGTTCGATTCACCTTTGCAGTCTAAAATACAGGTTTTGTGAGCTTTAATAACAAGAATACTCAACGCTTTCCAGAAGCTATACACACATTATCCAGTTAAGCTGCACAGCACCCCTGAAGTAGGTAATAAGTCAGTGAAACTGAGGCAGAAAGGTTAAATGATTTGCTCAAGGCCACATGGCAGAGTCATGATCAGAACTCAGAAGTTCCTGGCTTCCAGCCCCATACATAAGGTCTCAACTCTACTGTGAGCTCCACAGGGGTGAATTCCTGAGCATGCTCACAGCTTCACTGACATCAAAGGGTATGCCTACATTGCAATTAAACATCCATGCCTGGCCCGTGTCAGCTGTCTCGGGCTAGAGGAGTTTGGGCTAAAGAGTTGATTAACTGAGGTGTAGATATTTGAGCTCGGGCTAGAGCCCAGGCTATAAGACCCCATGAGAGGGGAAGGTCCCAGAGCTCTGGCTCCAGCCTGAATCCACATCTCAATTAATCAGCCCGAGCCCAAGCCCTGTAAGCCTGAATCATGTGACATGGGCCAGTCACTGCAGTGTAGACACACCTATGGGGCCCCAAACAGGCTCACATGTCCTCCTGGACCCAGAGCACATTGCATTATTGGGGTCTTAATCTGCTGTACCACATTGCTTTTGATTTAAATAATACAATACAGCAAAAGTAGAGTTATAAAAGTCATATTGCTATATTTCCTATTGCCTTCTAGTATTGTGCTGTTCAACACAATACAGAGCACAGATATTACAACAATAGGCACTAGAAATACTTGAAAAGATTTATTAATTTACTCTGTGTTGCAATACTGTAAATTAGCTGGGTGATTTTTTTCCAGTTTCATAAGGAACAAAACCGGACAAATATTGTCCTAACCCCCAAACAATTGCTTTATTAAATTATAAAAATAGCAGCTTTGAAAGAGGTGGTTTTTTGTTTTTGTTTTTTTCAAAGTGAGTTAATTTTCAGTTCTGTATGGTAGATTCTAATAGCACTTTTCTTTAGAATGATTATTAAATCAACTTTAGTTCAGAGAGTTTTCCAATTTAGCTGAAAAATCTATATTTTGTCTCTTTCATCTGCATCAGGTACTAAAATAGGAATGTCTGCACTCATTAACAAAATATAAACGGAGAGCATTGTCTGATGCAGGGAGCCTGGACTAATGCTAACCTAATGGCACAGCATCCTGAATCTCAGTACAGAAAAGATTTTAATCTGAACTTTACATATTTTTCATGCACTCCTGCACTGAACATCATATTCCAGATATATGAATTGGCTAAAATATACAGACATACTGGGCCGTACCTACTTATTTTGGATGCTCTTTCTGCTTAATTCCACACAGTCTAGGAAACTCGTCTCCCCATTTAAAAGATCCATGGGACAATGAATGCATATAAGGACAAGAAGTTACAACAGAAGTACATGCGGTGGTGGCAAAAACATCAGATTGGCAAAGAAGATTCAAAAACAAAAATTTTAAAATGTATTTTGACAAACTGACTAGACCAGTTATGTATTTAGCTGGTTTATCAAATCTGCTGACCTAGTATGATTATACTGTGAATGTCTACCATCAGAACCAGGGGTGAAAGTAAGGGGGTATGGGCCGGAACAGCGTACCGGTTAAAAGGGGCTGCAGGTACCAGCCCGTACAGCTGACTTTAAAGCCCCTTTTGCACCCCTGGACCACTGACGGGGGGAGGGAGGGCAAGAGGAGCAGCTGACCTGGGGCCGGCTATTTAAAAGAGTCCGGGGCTCCAGCCACCGCTACTGTTACCACAGCAGCAGCTGGAGCCCCAGGCCCCTTAAATCACCGCTGGGGGGCATGAGCCAGGCACCATGGATGGGCTGGCTGGGGGATGCTGACCACCCAACCCTGCCCCTTCAGCCCAAGGCTGAACCAGTACCAGTAAGAGTTCAATTTCACTTTCACCCCTGATCAGAACATTACTTTGACACAATTTGCAGGGTGTAAATAGTTTTACAGTATTATAATACACACACTTCATCTTTCTCTAAAACAAACATTTAGGCATTTCTGGGTGCAGCCTGGAACACAATTTTTTAAAAACAATTAAGTTCATTATGTTTTATGTGGGCATTAATTTGTGAAGAAAGGCGTGCAAACTCAATGTTTACACTAAATATGTGGCAAGGGAGTCATTTACCAGGCTGTCATACAAAATACAAATTTATTACTAAATGTCCATGTCTAAAACTCTGTATGTAGTACATCATATTTTAAATTATTAACGTCTCTGCTGGAGAAGCTTCCTTCATAAAATATTTACACAGCACATATCAGGACTCTATATTTTGCCAACAGTTACAGAAGGTGTATGATAAATATAGTTAACAGGTCACACTTTTTCTCAATATCCGATCCTTTTTAAATTAAAACCAACCAACCAACCCTTAAGTTACTCCTACATTAGGAACTTTGTTATGAGATACTGCATTCCAATATAACACTACATTCTGATTCTAGGAGCAGTTAGGGTCAAAGGGCAGCCCTTATGTTAATGATAGCACATGGCTATACAATACAAGGTGCATGCATGTGACTATTACTTTTTCAGTTAGTAGCAACAATCAATAGATGTAGAAAAAAGCCTCAAGGAAACTTGCAAAATGTTGCCAAGTACACATACAATTCTTTTTAGAAAACTAACAAATCGAGGAACTATAATGACGTTTGGTGCTATCAACCCTATGTTTCAAACCAGGCAACATGGAAGAGGTATATTCTTTAAATTAGATAAGTTTTTAAAGAAAATAAGCATTAGGTAATTTACTCTTTTCTAATGTAGGTAATAAAACTAAAAGCATTTCCATACTGATTCATAACACTGTATTATTTGACCAGACAGAGAGAGGAAAATGAAATTCATGATGCAAACTTTTAAAGCTTCTTAGAATATTATTTAAAACTAAGCAAGAAACATGTTCTGATTTGTGCAAGTAGCGTTCCTATGGGATAGTACAAAAGAGAACCAGCTGCAATTCAAGCTCTTGATATACAGTTGTTTAGGCTACTGGAAAGCTTCTCAACACAATATGGGAATTCTGTTGGCATTTGTATATTCAGTTTGCCAATGTCAAAATAAAATTTTAAAGAACAGTATAAAGGAACATAAAAAATAATTAATATACAGAAATACTGTCAGTTAAAAACACAGTCAAATATTTATGTGCTCAGAAATAAACAAGATATCATTGCTACTACAACTTCAGTTTTATTACCTGGTTTGAAACATTATCCTAATAAGTGTATATGCTTCTTCAAGGTGGCAAACACCAACATTTTGAATAAGGTTGGTAGTAATACTATTTTAAGTTGTGTATGCTAAATACATGTGTTGCAATAAAGGGCTAGCATTAGCTTATATCCCCAGAAGAAAAAACACACACTAAAAAGGGTTTCTTTACTGTTAAAGTAGGCCTAAAGTAAGGAAACAGCTATCACAATCCAAGAAATGAGAGGTCTATGGTTGTCACATTGTGGATTTTTAAAAATTTTGTTTTAAAGGTGTTATAAGCAAAATCAACCCAATAAAATCATTTTTAAAATACATCAGGAACAAAAGAAATCCTAGCAGTGGAATACGTCCTTTACTAGATATGGATGGTAAAATCACTAGTAATGACACAGAAAAGGCAGAAGTATTCAATAAATTTTTTTGTCCTCTGTTGGAAAGAAACAGTACAAGGTAGTCACATCTTATGGTGATAATAAAATACGTTCTATCCCCAAAGTAACTACTAAACTAAACAGCAACTACTAAAGTTAAACATTTTAAAATCTGCATGACCAAGATAACATGCACCAAAGAATTTTAAAAGAACTAGCAGGGCCCCCTCAAGCCCATGATATTGAAATTTACATTATCGTGGAACACTGGGGAAATTCTAGAATGCTAGAAAACAAGACGACATTTTGCCAATATTTAAAAAGGGCAAACGGGATGACCCAGATAGCTACTGACTAGTTAGTCCAACATTAAAATCTGGGGAAAATCATGGAAAGGATTATAAGGGATGTAATCAATAAAACATTATAGAGCGGTAGCACAATTAATGCTAATCAACATGGCTTTATGGAAAATAGGTCTTGCCAAATGAACATGATCGCATTTTATGATGAGATTACAAATTTGGATGATAACAAAAATCTTGACTTAATATTCTTAGTCCTCTGTATAAAAAAAGCTAGGGAACATTAGTAGTAAGATTACCTCATGATATTCTGAACCAAAATTAGCATTCCACAAAAATCAATGCAGCTCATATTAAATGGATTAAAAACTGGCTACGCGACAAATCTCAAAAAGGAATGGTGTTGTTTCTAGTGATGATACATTAATGATTGGTCAGTTCTGCAGACCTATCTGAATTGCTTGGTAAGCTGGACTCATTTGAATCACATAGGTTTCAGTACAGCCAAACGCAAGGTCAGGTACTTAGAAGCAAAAAGTGTAGCTCACGCTTACAGGAAGAGGGACTGAGAGGGACTGTGTCCTGGAAAGCAGTGACCTTGAAAGGGCCTTGGGGATCACATGGGATTACCAACTGAAAATGAGTTTCCCGCCCAATGGAGGTTCAGAGCTCTTAGCAGTCCTTGAATGTATAAGCAGGGGAATATCAAGTAGGGGGTATTACTTCTACATATGGCATTAGTGTGAGCATTACTAGAATGCTGTGTCCATTTCTTGTCTCTACACTTCAAAGTGGATCCTAACAAACTATAAAGGGCTTTAAAAAAAGATTGATTTGAGGATTGCAAAAGCTGTCCTACTAAAGAAACTCCATCTATTTAGTTCATCCAAAGAAGGTTAAGCAGAGACTTAATCATGGTTTATAAGTACCTAAATAAAAGACAAGATTTATGATACTACAAGTCTCTTTTAATTAAGCAGACAAAGGCATAACAAGATCCAAAGGCTGGAAGATGAAGCTTAGACAAATTCAAAGTAGAAATAACACACGCATTTTAAAATAAGGATAATTAACCATTCATAGAATCATAGAATATCAGGGTTGGAAGGGACCTCAGGAGGTCATCCAATCCTACTCCCTTCTCAAAGACAGACCAATCCCCAGACAGATTTTTGCCCCAGATCCCTAAAGTCCCCCTCAAGGATTAAACTCACAATCCTGGGTTTAGCAGGCCAATGCTCAAACCACTGAGCTATCCCTCCCTCCTTTGAAACAACTTACATAGGGACATGGTGAATTCACTGTCATGTATTTTAAAATAATGACAAAATGAATATGCCGAGTACCACAGAGCCAGATTTTTGGAAGTTAGGCAATAGGTAATAAAATTTCTGCATTTATAATTTGTGTAGGCAAATATTGTGTTTACGTACCAACCAGCTATTTGCAGAAGCAAACAGTTAAGTATCTAACTAGCTGTGCATTTGTACAAATAGCTGATTGTAGATTCCGGGTAGAGGCCAGCAGGGTTTACTTTTATATAGATATTCCCTTTATATATAGACACAGGTATACAGCCTCCCATCTGAAAATGGAAATACTACTATTTACCTTCTTCACAAGGGTGTTTTGAAGCTAAAATTCATTTTTTGTGAGGCACTCAGATACTATGGTGATGAGTGCCACAGAAAAGGATATAAATGAATAAAAAAATGTAAATCCTCAATCTTATTTGTTTCCCTTATTACCCCTTCAATCCCAATCAATGTGTTGTGTCTTGTTTTAGATTAGATTGTGTTTGTATGGTTTCTATCACAGTGAGAACCCAACTCTCAATGTGATACTGCAATACAAATAAATAAATACAAGTGATGTTTGTGATGCAAGTTAGATAGGTGCATATTTAACTTGGAAAATTTGACCCTTACCATCTGGTGACTGGAATGTTTTGTAAAAATGTTGCTGATTTCAGTTACCAACTGCATAAGTGGATTGGACTAACACATTTCTGGAGTTATTGTCCACTAAACTTGTGTGATCTATTTTTGTTTAGTGGACAAAAGTTGTAGTAAACTTAAATAAGAGTTAAATTTTCCTGCTGGCTGAAGAATTTCCTGATTGCTGTGATATTTGCATAATAATATACACTGGTTACTAGAAGAAATATATTCTTTATTGTATATGAATAAATGAATCATATAGGTAAAGAAATAAATTATTCACTAACATCAGCTATTTAAAAACTGTTATTAATACTTTTCCTTATGTTAATTTTATTTATTTAAAATATTATTTACAACATGGTATGTACAAATTTATACTACAGTATAACCTCAGAGTTATGAGTACCTGAATTACGAACTGATTGGTCAACCGCGCACCTCATTTAGAACTGGAACTATGCAATCAGGCAGCAGAGACCAGAAAAAAAAAAAAAGGCAAATACTATATAGCAAAGGGAAAGTTTCTTCTGCATAGTTAAGTTTCAAAGCTGTATTAAGTCAATGTTCAGCTGTAAACTTTTGAAATAACAATCATAATGTTTGGTTCAGAGTTACGAACATTCAGAGTTACAACCAACCTCCAATCCCCAGGTGTTTAACTCCGAGATTCTACTGTATTGCACAGTACATTACATTGAAGTTATGTTTTAAAATCTCACACAGTTAACAGCTCTGGTTCACTCCATTTGCTCAAGATCCTCCAGCATGGGAGAGTCCTCTGCAGGCACATAGCGTGTGTATCTGGCTCCTAGGGCACTCTCCCTGAAAGGGAGGAAAGGGGGGATGGTGGTGTTCAGTGTGATGTAAGGTAAGTCGGAATAGAGCGTGCTGTGCTGTTGGCTACTTCAACAGGGGGACTGCACCTTTGGGACTGTTTCCAGCTGGCACAGATGGAGCAGCTCCCTGACATTCTGCTTAGCGTACACTTAGCAAAGTGAGAATCTGGACCACAGTTATTTATCTTTCTGGTATTTGTCTCGAACATTTATGCCATACCAATGAGGTTAACTGCCTAAATTACAGACTAGTTTGAATGCAGTTTAGCTTTAGCACTCATATGGTATTATGTTTATAACATACAATACACATTACAATTTACTGAAAAAGCAGTAACCCTATAAAATTATTGCTTCTTTCCAACTTAATACTTCCTGCTATCATTTCTCATAGATCAAGAAGAAACTATGACAGCCACAAGGATGAAAAGTAAACTGAAATATGCTTCCATCTGGAAAGACAGAGACCTCTGAGGCATTATCACAGATTCACACTTTCAAAGGGGCCTAGAAGATTTTTTCCCTTTGGAGGGTGCAGTGAGCAATCATAACAATAAATTATATTTTCAGCGGGGGAATAACATATGCAGTCCAAGATTATTTACAATAAATGGGTGTGAATGTTCCAGAATTTTAAAAAGGCTAATAAAAACTACCAATTTCTCAGTAGAAAAAAGAAAAGTTGAAGTAAAACAAAAAGGTTTTAAACAATCAGCTTTATGGGATGATTGAGAATTCTAAAGTAGAATTATATTTGTAACACAAGTGTTAAGTCTGCCCTGTGCTGATTCTTTCAAAATCCTTTAAATCACTTAACAGAAAACAGGTGTTTAAGCTCTTATAGTACATCTGTCATACTCATAACTTCTTTTTTTGTCCCACTGAATTTAAACGCTAATACAAATGTGACCATTGTTAGCTCAGCAATGAAGAATACCCTTCATAAAAATACTTTTATAGATGTATGAAAATGGACTAATAAGTCAGTGTTTCTGGCAAACACTCAGTAAATCATATATAATTCAATACTGTAACAAATCACTTTCTTTGCACCTTTATTTAATAACAGCTCTCTACTGAAAATTAAATATTCCAGCCTGACATGATTCAAAACAAATGTTATTATAAATAAAGAGACTCATACACAATAATTTCATCTACTTCAGTAACAGTGAATAGTGAATGATGCTGTCAGATTAGGTCTTGGTTTGACTTGGAGAAGCTACAGTAGCTGCCACTTTTTTGTTATGGCTAAGAACATTTTAGAAAAAGTCGATCTAGTGCTCTTTATTTTTATGGGCAAAAAGCAACGTTAAGTCTTCATAAAAAATAGCATGACTCTGGCTTGACAATAAAGAAGAATCAGCAACATGGGCAAGGTATTGCTAAAAATTTCCTACATGAAGGAACCATATACTACAGTAAACTCATAATTAAAGTACCCATGGACCCTGTGATAAAAAAAAAAAGATGAATGCAGGCTTGTTAGAAGGAAATCCACCTGTTTATCCATAAACAGGAACAATTAGCATTTAGAATTGCTGACGCTGGACATGATGTAATTTGTTTATTGCTGCCACTTCTGTTACGTATTTCCAACCAAAATAATAGGCACAGAGGCGATGTGCTTACTCTCTGGGGCAAAGCTTGCCACCTGTACAACTTTTCAGCACCCCAGGCTTGCCAATCAACACAGCAGCTCTGACAGTGATCTCAGAGGAGGCTTTGAGTGTTAACCTCACCAAGAAGATAAAGGTGTTGCACACACAGTCAAGTGGAAGGAGATAAACAATAAAATAAAATAAAAAACGCACCATCAAGGGCTAACTCAGAACAAGAAGAGAGGTACACTTCTACAGTCTGGGTTTATTGGTGCCCCTTAACATGAACAAACATCAACTTCCAGCAATTACAGTCACAAGACTTTTTTTGGTTATAAAATAGTCAATAGGAAGTGACTAGCAATGCTGGCAGAGAACAGAGGTTGTTATTCTCTTTATGAAACCCTAGGTCTGAGATTTCTACCTCAGCTTCCACCTATTTGTCATAATTATAGGATGTCTATGTAATAGTCAGATTTACTTCCTCCTGTCATCTGTTTGTTTTAGGAAATTCAAGTGTTTTTAAGATAATGTACCCTATTCAACCTCTAATGTTTTGGACAAATTGCTCATTTTTAAGACATTGGTATATAACAGCAGTGTTGCTAACTCTTGTGATTTCATCACCAGACTCACCTTTAATTTTTTTTTAAAAGTAGGTTGGTAGCCGTCATGGCTGGACAAAGAGGCCTGAAAACATAAACCAAGTGGACCCTAAATGTTTCAAAAATAAGAAATCAAATAAAAAGAACACATGATTTCTGGATGCTTGAGGTTGGCATTACTGTAACAGGCTATATTAAGAAAACATCTGAGCCACTTTCTGTTCTGAACTAGGAATACACTGAAAAGCAAGAACCAGGAAAAGAACTCCCATTCACACCTGCCAGCTGGAGCACCACAGCTGGAACAGCAAAGAGCAAGGTGCATGGCTTGAGGGGAGGGCCTGAACGGTTTAGTGTGTACGTGCCCTAGCCTGGCCTATCATACCTCCGCGTCCAGAGCAAATGACAGGAAATATCTTGCTGAGAAAGCTTTGCATGAGGCAGACAGGACATGGGCTCTGGTTAATGCTGCTTTTGCAGTGTTTACATGCAACTGTATGACAAGGCAATTTTGCTGTTCTCATGAATTTAACCCTGAGGAAGTAACTTGGAAGGCAAATACTATTGCAATAGTCATAGTCAAATATTTTTACAAATATGTCAACATGGAATGCTTGAAAACTACTGAGAGTTAATCGAGTTGAGAGAATAAAACACTATTTAATAACGGAATGAACCACCTCATTTTTAAAGATACCATATTGTTTGAATATTTCCATTAGCATACTTGATCCAAACCTCGACAGCTACTGATATATCATTATAAATAATTGAATACAAGCCTATGGGCCATTGGAAAATGCATTCTTGAAAGCAGAAACTGATTATTTTCATCATATGCAGCTCAAAAATTTTAAAATAATTGAATTAAACTTAGGAAAAGTGCTTCGAAGCTACAACAGTCTCTCTCTCCTTCCTTACTGCTGACCTTTTTCTCTACTGCCCATTTATTGTTTTCAAGCCCTAGTCCAGTGGGCAATTAAACTGACCCCAAGCATAGCATTCCAATCATCTCTTTCTGAATAGAATGACACAACAAAGGTGATCCCTTTAAACCTTTTCACATCTTAACATCATAGCTGCTTTAATAATCTACCTCAGAACACTTATATTTATCATAGCAACAGCACTGAACAGTTTGTTCTTGATTCCCTTAATAGCTTGCTTAGGGCCAGGTTAGCAATGTGCATAGGGGAAGTGTGCAGCACTAACACTTTTTGTGGCTCAGCACATTGGAGTTGAGGGAGAGGGTGCGAAGCCAAGGCTAGACCCATTAATTATATGCCCACCTATACAGGAAGGGGACTAGTAGCCAGAAGCTATTGCTTTCCACCTGCACTATGAACACAGATGTGCATGCCTTCCATTCCCTTACTCTGCATCAGACATAGGACAGCTCATGGTTGAGCTCTTACTAATTTTATCTTTACACAAAGTTGTCTCCTTATCCAGTAGACTAGATTTAGAATTTCTTCTAGAAATTTAGAAACTAATTTTAAGAACATAAGAATGGCCGCACTGAGTCAGACTAAAGGTCCATCTAGCCCAGTATCCTGTCTTCCGACAGTGGCCAGTGACAGGTGCCCTAGAGGGAATGAACAGAACAGGTAATCATCAAGTGATACATCCCCTGTAGCTCATTCCCAGCTTCTGGCAAACAGAAGCTAGGGACACCATTCCTGCCCATCCTGGCTAATAGCCATTGATGGACCTATCCTCCATGAACTTATCTAGTTCTTTTTGAGCCCTGCTATGGTCTTGGCCTTCACAACATCCTCTGGCAAGGAGTTCTATAGGTCCAGTTTTGGGCGCCACACTACAAAAAGGACGTGGAACAATTGGAAAGAGTCCAGCGGAGGGCAACAAAAATGATTAGAGGACTGGAGCACACGACTTATGAAGAGAGACTGAAGGAACTGGGCTTATTTAGCCTGCAGAAGAGAAGACTAAGGGGGGATTTGATAGCAACATTCAACTACTTGAAGGGATGCTCCAAGGAGGAGGGAGCTAGGCTGTTCTCAGTGGTGACGGAGGACAGAACAAGGAGCAATGGTTTGAAGTTGCAGTTGCGGAAGTCGAGGCTGGATATTAGAAAAAACTTTCTGACTAGGAGAGTGGTGAAGTATTGGAATGGGTTACCTAGGGAGGTGGTAGAATCTCCATCTTTAGAGCTATTTAAAGTCCGGCTAGACCGCACCCTGGCTGGGATTATTTAGGGAAAATGGTCCTGCCTTTAGCAGGGGGTTGGACTAGATGACCTCATGAGGTCCCTTCCAACCTTTTGATTCTATGATTCTATGACATTAGACTGAGGTGTTCTAATGTGCATTTGACCCTCGATTGTATTACATAAGCCTGTATTAATTAAAAAGAAACTGAACAGGAATGTGATTACTTAAAGTGGGGTTATTCCCTGTTTCCAGGAAAAGGAAACCAAGAGACAGTACTTAGATGAGGCAGTAATTACAATTCGAGCACCTTCTCAAAGGCATGGGTCCATGGTGTGTTGGAGGAGCCATTCCCAAAAGTACAGTACTCCTAATGGTTTTGGTCAACTGGAACAATGGGAAAGCATAAATACCAGGAGTTCAGGCTTGTTTACTGTGGAGTTTTAGGGGCCTTCGTGCTGCTGCTCCACTCAGTATAGACAATGAAACACCTCACTTCACCAGCCACTGCCTCAGCTCCAAGTGAGCTATCCATCAGATAAGCACTGGAGATACTGGAATGGAAAACAGATAAAGACAAGTGTTTTCAAGTCCTTATTTTCCAAAGTAGAAACCTTACCACTTAAGCCTTTTACAGTGGCCACTAAATTGGAAATTTGAAGGCTCATATGAAACATGTTGAAAAGGCAAGAGAAAAAAATAGCAAAAGAGACTGCTGGGATTAAAAAGATCCTGGTAAAATAAGATCTGTGCAGCAAACAGAAAGCGTGCTGCTAGAAGTACCGCAGTTGCTATTCTCAGTGTTAACCAAGGTAAGGAGGGAATTCTTAAAACAGCTTGAAAAAAGTAGAAATTAAAATAGGTAAGAATACATTTTTTAAAGAGTCAT
This sequence comes from Chelonoidis abingdonii, assembly GCF_003597395.2. Lineage (NCBI taxonomy): Eukaryota > Metazoa > Chordata > Testudines > Testudinidae > Chelonoidis > Chelonoidis abingdonii. The sequence goes on along the minus strand of NC_133770.1, from coordinate 30,749,538 downwards.
GCTGCCCATCAACAACGTGCTGAATGTAATTTCAAAAACTGAGTTCATTGCTGAGTAGGTCTCTGAATCCATTCTGCTTCCAGAATAAGCTGTGGAATATTGCATGAAAATAAATTAAAACTTTGTAGATCTCTGATCTTGGAAAAGATCAGAAAAGAAAGATGCATTAGAGTATTCAGTGTATCACTTTTTCAGTGCAGGATTGTTCCCTGCAGAACATTATCTAGTGTTTCGTTTTAGTTGAGTTTTATCATGACAATTATTATTGTAATTTTTATTAGCATTACTTTAATGCTAGGGTCTCTTGTCATAGATCATGACCCCACTGTGGTAGGTGCTCTACAAACACAGAACCTGCCCCAAGGGACTTACAATCTAAGTATAAAACAAGAGACAATATATAGATACAGGCAAACATGGGAGTACAAGGAAACAATGAGACAATGCCATTCAGCAGATAGGCAGTGGATCTCACCACACCAGCAGCCTAACTGTTGTAAAGTTTTTTGTAGTCATCACAGCATGGGAGAAAGCACAAAGTTTTGTATTTTAAAAATGCAACAAGTGGGTAGAGGCATTATGAGATAATCAGAGACGAGTATCAACAGCTCAGTAGTGAATAGGGTGACTAGATGTCCTGATTTTATAGGGACAGTACAGATTTTGGGTCTTTTTTTTATATAGGTTCTTATTACTCCCCACCCCTGTTTCAATTTTTCACATTTGCTGTCTGATCACCCTAATAGTGAATGAGAGATTATGAGTATGGAGGGGACTGACTAGACTTTGAAAGTGAATACAAGAAGCTTATGTTTGATGTGATAGAGAAGAGGGACCCAGTGGAGGGCAGCAAAGAGGCAGGTGACATGTCAAAACAATAGGCTAGGCAAATGAGCTGGGCAAGAACATTCTGAATGAATAAGAGTGCAGCAAGATTGCATTTGTCAAGGCCAGAGACATGCCTGTTGCAGTAAGCAAACCACAAGATGATATGCTTGGATGAGAATTTTTGCTGTGTGGTTAGATAGGAAAGACCTTGTCTTAGAGAGATTCTGTAGAAAGACTCTACAATCTGTCGCAGCCCAAAGGCCTCTGGCCTAACATGGCGACTGTATGGCCAATTGTCGGTCATCTAGGGGTCACACTAGTACTGTGTGCAGCACCGTAGTGCGGTGTGCAACCTTAAAGGGCCGTGTGCAGATTCCCGCCTTTTTACCTGGTCACCTAGGGGTTAGGCTAGGGTCGTGTGCAGTCTCCTGCTCTTCTGCCTAGCAACCCGAGGGTCAGGTTAGTGCTGTGTGCATAACACCAGCGTGCCTTGTGCAAAGGGGCCCAATCTGACCAATCGTAATGCAGTTCAAAGGGTCGGATTAGGGTTGTGTGCAAAACTATGCTAGTGTGCTGAGTGCAGCTTCTAGTAGCTTCTTGTGTGCCGTGTGCAAAGTCTGCCCACGTAGGGGGCAACAGCTCGGAACCTGGAGGGTGGGGGAGCTACGGACCAATCAAATTCTGCCAGGTGTAAAACAGTCCCTGGAATAAAACCATGCCTCAAGCCAGGGTCTGGAGGAGTATCCGCTAACTGACTGAAGGACCTGATCAACCCTTCAGCCAGGGGTCTCCTCCGGATATAGCCGGCTCGTGTCGTGTGTTTCTGTTTCTTTTTCATGGTATTTTTCCACGGATTGCTTATTTATTCTACAGTATTTTTCCACGGATTCGGTATGCTTCTGGTGTCTGTTCTGCTGGTCAGCTGCGCCTGGAATACGGTACTTGCCCTCTAACTGTCTGTGCTTTGCCTAGCCTTTCCTCCCTTCTTCCCCTTTTATTTGGTATACAACTGCATATGCTACTGCCTGTGATAAAGTTATGTATATATGGTATCTAAGGATTGAGTTGTTATAATAACTGCTATTAAGTTAATTTGGTGTCTTTAATAATAATATTTGGTTAAGTGTGCGCACAGATCATTTATTTGGTGTATTCATTTCTTACAAAAGCAGTTAATTGTGAAGTATTTGGTTATGTGTTAATGCATGTAAATAGCTTGTTTCTGTTAGTTGGTAAAAGTGCTCCTCCCCAGCCCAAGTTGTGATTTTCTCCCTGTTAATAAATGGCCACGTGGTGTTTTGAAGTTTCCAGCCTGTCTGGTCTTGGTTTTTTTTCTCACTTGATCAAAAGAACTTCACCAGACCCGCATTTGGGGACGGACACAATCTAGCCTGCATGTGATGACCTAGAGAGAGAAGTTGAAGATGATGCCCAGGTTACAGGCCTGAACGACAGACAGGATGGTGGTGAAGTCCACAGTGATTGAGCAGCTTTCAGCTTTCCCCATCAAAGGTTATTCCACAGTCACATATTTGATGTCCGATATGCAGCTAATATTTTATTATTTTTAATTTCAGACAGTTACTCCTAGCTATTCCCTGTTCACTTCACTAAATAATTCCTCACCACACTTACACCCTTCAAATATCTGTACATTGTTAAATCCTCACTTAGTCATCAGTTAGCCAGACTATACATGCTCTTTTCATCTTTCCCAAGTCAACCCTTCCAGACTCTGATCTTTTTTTTTTTTTTTTTTTTGCTTTTCTCTGAACTCCTTCCAGTTTGTCAGCTGTTTTCAAGTAACCCTATACCCAGATCTGAGTGCAATATTCAATTTGCCATTGCATCACTGACAGAGTCATTGTTACCTTTCTGCTCTGCGAAATGATGTCTTTGTATATGTAAGCTCACCTGCATTAGCAATTTTTGTCAGTTTATTGCATTGCAAACTCATGTCTGATTTGCTGTCCTCAATCACCCCATCATTTTATGGATCATTACTTCTGATGTTGAACAAGATGGGATGCCAATCACTACCATACTCCAGCAAACACCTCCCTCAACTCATACTCATGGTTCTGTACTCTCTAGATAGTTAATTCTTCTTCTTCTCCTTCTTCTTCTTCTTCATTTCACCCTTTTTCCCCCTTTTCTTTTCTAGGGATAGAAGTTAGATTAATAGGAGAGTAAATGCCAGAATCAATCTTCCTTCCTTTCAAAAAAATAAAATTGATACTTTTAATTGTTCCTTCAGCATTCTGGTATACTACTAATCATCAGTGAATAGTAAAAACAATAGTGGCTGATGAGCTAATTCTCTTCATACTCTAAGTTGCCTAGCATCTTGACCAGATAGTAGGTATATATACAAATTTCCAAATACACCTCTACCCCGATATAATGCTGTCCTCGGGAGCCAAAAAATCTTACTGTGTTATAGGCGAAACCGCATTATATCGAACTTGCTTTGATCCAGTGGAGTGCGCAGCCCCGCTCCTCCGGAGCGCTGCTTTACCACGTTATATCCGAATTCGTGTTATATGGGATAGTGTTATACCGGGTAGAGGTGTATTTTCTTATCAATAATTATTTTTACAGGACCTTCCATCTTAATTGTTGAGACTATTTTTCCTATATGTTATTCAGTTTTATAGTTCAATACAAAGAAATTTAAGTCTTTGATAAGATTCAGAAAGCAATAATTGACATTTAATTGTGCAATAACAATGCACAGTAACTCCACTTGCTGGTTAATACCCTAGGAAATTTAGGGAATTAGTTTATGATACTTGTGTGTTTTTTGTTTGTTTTTTAAAATCAAAGGATAACTGGAAAGATGCAAAAAGACTGACAAACAAATGTTGTACCAAGTTACATGTATTAAATTCAATAAAAATAAAGTTTAAAATGAGTATGTAATAAATCAACAAGGATAATAAATAAACGAACTATTTTTTGATTGAATAGTCTCTACTGTACAATAACTAAAGAACAAAACTTGAACAGCACAAAATGCTAGATCAAATTGTTGCGTTTATTCAGAAATTCAATGTTAACCACTTAGTTCTTAAGAATGCAGCCGGGCAATGGGGAGGACTAGATGATCCATAAAGTCCTTATTCTGACATTGAGATTTATGAGCAAATGTGCTCTACTCAAGAGAAATGGGTCTTAACCAAAGCTCTGGATGCAAACACCTGTGAACTTTTGTGGTAGCAGGACTTGGAATCCAAACTCAGATCCACATCACACAGCTGCTTCTATTGCTATTCTAAATGAATAAATAAAATTCATTTAATAAATCAGTTAAAGTTAAGTGACAGCAAAGCACTTATCTAGCTCATCATTTAGAGAACCTAAGCTGCTATAAGCAAAGAAATAAATATTTAAGGATATCATAAATCTTCTCACATAATAAACAAACATACTGGGTATGATTCTCTGCTCTATTATGCCAGTTTTAGGATAGCGTAACCTCAGCAAGATCAGTTCAGCCTCATAATATCAACTGTAGTCTATGAAAGTTGTTAAAAACCCTGCTTAATTACAACCTATTGTCTGCAAAGTAGAAAATGCATTAATTTTTAAGAAGATTTAATTATATCGAAAGTTGAAAGATGTGATAAAGCCATGTTTGAGACAGATGGAGAGAAAGACAAAAGTCAACAATGAAAATTCTTAAAATGTTTAATGATTTGTATCTCAAAAGCAGTTTGAAAACATTCTTTGTAATGGAAGCTAATTAGATTACCAACTATGGAGTGGCTACTGCCTCTCAGCAATAATGGGCTGAATAAAAAGCTGAATTTGGACATCAAACTTTGAATGGAAAGGAGGGTTGAAATCTGAATCTGGAACTGAATTATGTGATCAGGCCCATTTCTACTGCGAAAGCTGACAGACCCAAATAGGATCACAACTCTCCAAAATGGCAAATTGACCTTTAAAATCGATCCAAAGACCAAGGCCTTCCCAAAACCAAGGCTGTACTATTCTAACCATTAGCCATTTTAGAAGATGTAGACTTAGGAAAACTCACATGGGATTTCGTAATCCACATGACATTCCTCAATATATGTATGTTGTATTACACACACTTCTGCCTCTCTGCCTTCATGCCCCTTCCCAATTTATCCAATGGCCTTGAGGGACATCAAAACCTTCAGCTGCAATCCCATTTATTGTCTCTGAAAGGAAAAGACATTCAGCCTTTCCAAAGCCTGCTGGCTTCCTCTCCCTTTGAACAGGCTGCATTCCATGTCCCCAATCCCAGAGTACAGTGACAGAGATGCCAGCTGGCTTTCAAAAAGCCAGCTTTAAAGAGGCTATGCTGAGCAAAGCTGACTGGTATCCTTATCCAGTACAACCCTGGGGACGTAAGTGAACTTTGGTTAACCAAGAATTTTGGTTACGCAGAGCTCTGTAAAATAGGGGTGTGCTGTGTATTGCATTTCTTGATCAAACAGATGTTGTCTAAGCTGTCTGGATCCTGACATTTCAGTTGAACATTGTTTATTATTCATATCATGCTAGTCACAGTTATGAAGTTGGTTTATGGTACATCTAGTAAACAACTAGGAAGTCTTTTCTGAATTGGAAAGCAAAAACAAGGCACAGAGCAGCCACAACCTTTCTGTCCTTCCATTCTCAAAATAAAATTCAGAGATGCTATCTATAACTGGCTATTTACGGCACAGGAATTAAAACAAGTGATCATGTGTGCTAGAAATGGGGAGCTTGAAACCCCTCCCCCAAATTCTGTACAGTCAGACACATGAAAATCAAAGGGCAGCGTACGTGCTATTGCATAGAGATCTGAGATCTGCCAGGATGTTCCAGTTTATACATCTGTTCAGAAGGGCAGAATCTGTCTTATAATGCACATGTGTAAAGTAAAAGTTGCGTCTATTGCCTTATAGACACTAGAAAAAGCCAATATTCATCAGAACAAGACGGTTTTGCTATAAATCAAACCAAAATGTATAAAATTCTCCTCAAATACCGAAGATACAAAATATTAAAATATTCCTGAGAATATATGCTATGATCCAAGATTAATATGCATCCATACACCTAAAGTTGTCACATAAAACTGCACTTTTTTCTCATAACCAAACTACACTTTCTATATAAATTATACTGAACTTCATCAATTCAGACAGATTTGTACTAAGTACAGATTTATCTTGTAGCTAGTTATCCAATACACACGTGACAGCTCATAAATTAAGACAGTTTTATGTGAGTTCAAACCTGAAAGCTGAAGTCCCCGGCAAGTATTAATAAAGGCATTAAAATTATGTTTGCCCTGAATAACCTAAAAACATAAACTTTATCATTTTTTCACAAGATCTGGTTTTAATAAATAGCTTCTTCATATGACTGTAGGCTCACAAAATTTTTCAGCTCTTCAACAATCATCTCCTCTTCATGGAGCCAAACAAACCAAATCTCCTCTCATGTAGAAGTGTCACCGTGATATAAATGTATGTTTCCAAATTGTCTTCAATAAAATACATTAGTCCAGCTCCTTCACCTTCATATTTCAATTTTAATATAAGAAGTAATAAACTATGATCTCTTCCTACATACCAGTGTGTTTGAAGTTACAAGTCTGCCACTACTTGAATCACAAGAAAGCAATTGCTGGAGGAAATATTAAATTTGATCTAGTGTACAAATGTCATTCTGGTCCCCAATCTAAATCAGGTTTCACCACCACCCAGGAATGGAATTTTAATACAAGGGCAATAAAATTTCTGTTAAAAAAAAAAAAAAAAGATTAATGTTGGGTGGCCAAATTGTAGAAAACAGACACACCTGCTCAGCCTTTAGCTTTGATGAGGATATCAACTTCAAATAATGTCAACAAAATACATAAGATAAGAATTCTGTGACTGTTAACTCTTCAGGACTATCTTTTTTGATGCACACAGTAGATAGAAAGCCAGATGTTTTTAATCTGGAAAGCTGCAATGCTACTGCATTGTGAAGCCAACAGACAACAGACTGGAAGGAAGAGAATAATTCAATGGGCAAAATCCCAGAAGTTAACCTTTGTGATCTTTCACACCCACCGAACAGATTTTCCTCTGCTTTGAAAGCTCTTCAACACTTTCAGAAGTACCTGCTTTCAGACTGCACGGAAGTTCCCTTGGAACTCCATAATCTCTTTTGTTCTAAAGTTAGAATACTTGAAAGAAACAATGTTGTCATTTAAAAATGGGACCTTCCTGCACAGATCATTTCAGCTGGGAGCAACATGAAACAAACATAGACGAGCTAACCTTCATCTTCTGCATTATGAAGTTTTAACTTGAGATGGGGATAACTGTCTCCAAAAAAGACAGCGTCACCAACAAAGTAGTAAGTAATGACTAGTTATACCAGTGTTTCTCAGACTGAGGCTCACGAGCAGCAATTGGCTCTTTAATGTGTCTCCTGCAGCTCTTGGCAGCACATGATATTAAAACACTGTGAGATTTAATTATTAACCAATCTAAGTTATTAACCAATCAGTAGGGTTACCAGATAGTAACTGTGGAAAAAAAGGCTGGAGTGGGAGGTAATAGGTGCCTATATAAGAAAAGGTCCCCAAAACAGGGACTGTCCCTTTAAAAATGGGACTTCTGGTCATCCTAACAATCAGGATGCTTTTACCATATTATTAACCAATTGCAGTTGATAAAATAATAATACTTGGTCAGTCATTTGGCCATGAGAATAATATATATAGTGTAAATGAAACAATGAATTCACACTACTATGGCTCTTTTGAGTAATGCTGATCGCTAATTTGGCTCCTGAACTACTGAGGTATGAGTTATACAAACATTAAATTCACACACACACACACACACACACTCCTTTCATACCCCACTCATTTACACACAAATACTACTCGGGCCCAAATACAAATATGCTGTGAGTGCTGCTGCACTGATATTGCACCGGCTTATAGCAGGTCTAAATTTTGATCCAATATGCTTAAATGCTGCCTACGTATCAGTGTGATGCTGGCAGATCAGGTGCCAGCTCATGCCAAGGCCTATAGGTCTCAATGAACAAATGCATAGCTGAAACCAGTCTGGCTCACGTGTGTGTTAAACTAGGCATTCGATTTACAAAAATATGTTTAGACTTTGAAATACTTGTAAGTTGCTGCATGCATAAACCTCTTATAATATCTGTACCTCATGCTATATAGTAATATTTAAGTGTTTGCTCTGTAACTGTAAACCAAGAGTCAGGAGAGAAACATTACCACATGTGAAATATTAGTTTCAGGGGCGGCGCCAGACTTTCTGGCACCCTAGGCAGAATTGAGGGGGCAGCATTTTGTGCGCTCCCCACGGGAGCTTCCGGTTACACTCCCATTGCACTGCCGAAAAAGGACCCTCCGCTGAAATGCTGCAGGCGACAGCGGCAGTCATTGAGCTGCTCAATTGCCTGCCACTGTTTTCCGCGGCACGTCAGCAGAAGGTCCTTCTTCAGCGGCGCGACGGGAGCGGAACTGGAAGCTCCCACGGGGAGCGCACAAAATGCCACCCCCCCGAATCCTGGCGCCCTGGGCGACTGCCTAGGGTCGCCTAATGGAAGCGCCGGCCCTGATTAGTTTGCCACAGAACATGTTTTCTCCTGCCCAACAAAAAAAGGCCCATAAACACCAGACAAACCACTGTGGAATATCACAAGACAGAAGACTTGTCTGAATGCTTCCCAACACCCATGAAGAGGAGAATGTGCACATGAACTTATCCCATCACCTTGAACTCTAGGAGAAAGGGAATAAAAAGCCCTGACAAGAAGAAACTGGGTCTCCATGCTGCCTGGACTCTGGGGGGGGGGTAGGATTACAAAGCATAAGCAAAAGATCCTCAGTGTTTGCTTACTATAAAAGCTTCAATTATCTTTTGGAACCTAAGACTATAACTCATTTGTGTGCACATGTTTACCTCTTTAACTCTGTAAATATGTCTCATTTCTTTCTCTTACTTAATAAATCTTTAGATAGCTTATTATAGGACTGGCTACAAGCATTGTCTTTGGTGTAAGATCTAAGGTACAACTGACCTGGGGTAAGTGACTGGTTCTTTGGGACTGGGAGTTACCTGAATATTTTTGGAGTAAGGGACAACTGATCACAAAGGCAAGCTTACCTAGATTGCAAGGTAGATCAGAGTACCCAAGGAGACTGTCTGTAACTCCATGTTAAGGCTGTTATAGTGTCTGAGGAGTCACACTTGATACTAGATTGGTGAAATCTAAGTATAGAACACAAAACTAATTTAGGGTTTGTGCTCTGCTTCTTAACAGTCTGCCCTGAGATTGGTACTCACACTCTTGAGCCACTTTAGACAGCTCAACTCAGCAATTATTTTATTCTATAAAAGGAAGTTGCTACATTTTTTGCAAACTCCACTCACATCATTGGAAGGACTAACATAACCTGTGATAGTCACTTAACCATACAGTGGATGAAATTCTGGTTCCACTGAACTCATCAGCAAAATTTTCATTGATTTCAATGGGGACTGAATTTAACTAAATAGTTTTAGTTACATATATATTAGGAAAGCAGTAGATTAAGAGAAGGGCAAAATTCTATGCAATGAAATTCACAGATGTGGATAGGAAAGTAAACATATCTAAAGACTAATATGCACTTCCAAAGAGCTCCTGCAGAAATCTTTATCCCAACTGAAGTCACTGATAAAACTCAAAATGATTTCAGTGGGACCAGGATCGATATTCAGATGCTTACTTACTTCTATATTATCCCAAAAATATTAAGTATGATCATCGGTCAGAGATAACCTCTGCATTTGGCAGGAAAACATACGCAGCCATAACACACACTTCCAGGAAATCCTCTCTCATGTCTTTCAAGCTGCTTCTTCTAGTCAGCTGTAGGAACTAAGATTAAATATATACATATTTGTTCCTTACAACAAAGCCTCTCCTAGCTTAAAAGTCAGACCCTGCAAGTATGATGTAAAATGCCATAACCGCTGATGTTATTTTCCGTTATTTTCTTAAAGGAACACTGTCAGGACAATTGTTTCCTAAGAGAGAGGGGGAGAGAGAGAGAGAGAGAGAGAGAGAGAGAGAGAGAGTGTGTAACAAACTGAAATATATACGTGCAAGTTCTGCAACTCTTCTACTGCAGAACTATGGTAATGCATCAGAACCTAAAACTGAAACAGAGTAGAAGCTGAGTGGATACAAAACTGGAAACTTACTAGTCTGCATTCATTGACCAAGTTGAAAGAAATGCAAAAAATAGAGCAGCATTAGAAATGAAAACTAAACTAGGTATTTAAAATGTATCCACTTTAATAATGTACTAATAATTACTAACACAAGGTCAGATTCTGTAAAAAGCAAGAAAGAGTTCGGTGGCACCGTAGAGACTAACAGATATATTGGAGCATAAGCTTTTGTGGGTGAATACCCACTTCGCCCTTACTCTCAATGACTGTTTGTAAACTAAGGTGCTACTCAAGTGCAAATGTATTGGATTCTGGATGATAAAGCAGGAAAATGATATTTAAATATCATTGTTGGAGGTACCTTTGTATAGCTGACAGCAGCATATGCAATACTATCATTAAAATAATAACGCAGAAAAACAGTTGTATGAGTATCTCTTTCACTGAAATGATTGCCCATGATGGTAGATGGTTCCATAACCTTGTACCTTAACGCTAGTGGAAATCACATGAAAAGGCAGTATTACTAACATGTTCATGGAAACAGCCCAAGTATTGCTTAAAAAATACAAAATACAAATGACTAACACACATTGCAAGTGATTTCACCTGTATACTATAATGCTTCACGCCTATGTCTCACTTCTGGCATGAGAGCGTCCCTTCAAATTAACTGCAATTGTTCACTACTGCATTTGCTATACATGAGCAAATGTTCAACAAAAAAATTACAAGTCTATGGATATATTCATCACAAAATTAGCTGTCTATGCTCAGAAGAAATGCTATTTTTTCCCTTTTTTTATAATATTAATTAGTTTCAAAAGTCAGTGCTTAAGATAGCATTCTTAGGGTCTTAAACCAAACATCTTTAAAACAAAGCCAATCAATAGAAAAGGCATTATTTTTACTTCTCTAATATAGCAATGAAAAATTTCCTGTTGTTAGTGTCAAGGAGTAAAGGGCTTTATTCACTATGGGACACAATAAGTTACCGTGGCAAAAATGCCTAGAAAAAGAACACAGCTCTTCAGATAATTAAAGTGCTTTAGCCCACTAGCGAATTGATTTCCTCCTTGTAAAGGTAGCTCAGTTGAAATGTTCAGAATAAATCATGTGTTAAAATTATCTTCTAAAGAAAGAGCTGAGTGCATATTGATTAATAATTATTTGCACTAACAGACTCAACTAAGACAATACCATCAATTATCTCAAAAATCTGTGAGATCAATCAGAATGGAATCAACAGAGTTAAAAGATGCTCTATATTTCTCCCAGTGTTTTAGAAGTGCCCGTCAAAGTGGCAGCACATAGGAACTCCAATGGCACTTGGGCTTTCTGTTTCTGAAGTGACAGGAGATCTATTTTAAATACCAGTTACCACCTAGATATTTTAACTATGCAATATGACTCCACTACATTGAATTACATGGATGGTTTCCACGGAAAGCAAATGTATTCCACAGTATGATGTGTGACAGCATACCTATGCCAAGAAAATTCACTTTGTATTTCATGCTCATGCTAACGCAACAAGGGAGTGCAGACCGAGGCTAAACTAATGACCAAAATAGATTATATACATTGGAGATAGTCATTCAAAGAACGGGTATATTCAGAGTAAATTAGCTATGTCTTAGAAACTAATGAGTCCTATTAATTGGATTTATCCTAGAAACATAATAAAATCCTAGCAAATCTTTTAAAAAATGTACATTCGTTTGCCTGGTTATTACTGGTATGGAGATCATTAATCCCTTATGACATCAAAGTCACAAGTCTAGCACGAGAATTTATTGAAAATCAAAGGGGATTTTCCTTTCTAATAATATATTGTACAATTAGAATTGTGGGAAACTTGATGGTTTTGGCTCACACAGGTTTTAACCAACCAGATTATTTCAGTAGCTATTGTTTTCATGGTTTCGTACCCCTTGAGTGTCACATTTACTCAACCCAAAATACTGCAAATTGGCAAGCGTCATTGCATTCTACACATGACATGCTAGCGTGCTCACTTCTGACTGACACTAGTACAGAGTGAAGGCATTTTTTGGAGAAAAGAGAGTCGTAACTTTTAAAACTTAAAAGTGATCTGCAAAGGGAAAATGAGGAACTTGTCCCTAATTTTATACGAAAATGTGTCTGTACTTTTCTTTACTTTTTTTTTCCACATTAGAAATACTAGGTATTTATTTTCCTTTCTTTGCTGTAGGATCCCAACAGTCTCTTTGGAGGATCTGAAGAGTGAGGACTGAGCTGCAGCTTTTCCTTCTCACAACAGAAGAAGAACATGTCAAATCAAAGACTGTCAAGATGGATTTGCAAACTGATTGGAAAACTCGGTCCAACAAAATGTTTATAACAACCTTTACTAACGTATTTCACCTATGCACCTAAATACATGTTAGAAATAATTACATTAAGCTAACATGCCAGAGAGCTACTCTCTCCCTTGCCCCTGTCCTGCTGACACAAGAAGAGAAACAATAGTTATAACAACAGAAGTATAAGTAGGTATTCTATACCAGCGTTTCTCAACATCTGGTCCGTGGACCAGCACTCGTCCCTGAGATCTCCCCTACACAGTTTAGGAAGGCAGAAACTCAGTCTCAGGTATCAAAAAGATTGAAAAATTAGGGTGACCAGACAGCAAATGTAAAAAATCGGTGTGGGGGGTAATAAAAGCCTATATAAGAAAAAGACCCAAAAATCAGGACTGTCCCTATAAAATCGGGACATCTGGTTATCTTATGAAAAACTCTGTTCTATATAATAGCCACCAACAGATATCTGGGACTGTGGTTCAAGTAAACACTGTGGACAAACACAAACTGTAAGAATATGACTTTTACTCAATTACCCAGTCCTTGTCAATGAAGTAGACTTGCCTACCTGTGAGGTAGTGATTAAGGAGATTATAACCCTCCTGCCACAGTCTCTATAATATGGCTCTTTAAAAATGTTGTCTCTCTGAGGAACATATTGTGTATATCTACAGGAGAAACTGCCTTTGTTGTTGCTGACCATTTTCATTGTTTAATAAAGGTAAATTTTGTGGTTTGAGTTATTATGAAGCGAATACGTGTTTTAAAATATTCCGACTGAAGTGTACAGGAATTGCCAGTAATCATGATTTTCTGGGTCTGTCAATGGATTTTCAAATTTGTCCTAGGATGCGACAAGCAGACAGGAAGCACTCATAAGGGTCAGGAGGAATCAGATTTAATGCATTTACATTTTGAGAAGGTCTTTGAAGATCAGAATTACAGTTCAGACTAAGTCCAGCCTCTACTTGGGTGGAATTCACCAATGGGTAGTGGGGCCTGTGCCTGACTCTCCACACCATCAGTCACAATTGGAGCTATGTGGTTGGGCAGGATTTCTGTGCCCCATATCTACTCTAATACGTAGAGATAGGGCAAGAGGTGTGACTTGCTATCCTAGCCATGAAAAGACAAACACAAGTAGACAGTGGTGGTGGATTTAGGAGATCTGGATATCTGTGGGCCCAGAAGCTAAGAACCTACAGAAGGAGTACCGGAGGGCAGTTGTCACTGTTTCAGCCAACAGGAACGGTGACCACCGAGTACTGCTCAGTGAGAATGCTGTCTCTAGCTTCCACACTGGATGATGTTAGTATTTCAATTGACCTCAACTGCCTGGTTGGGACACAAATACAGTTTGCTAAGGAAGTCAGGAGCTAAGCCACACAGGAGTTTATAGAGTAAAACCAACAATATGAACCGCATTTGGAAATGTTCTGGACGTCAGTACAGATTATGGAGTGCATGTGTAATAAACAGGTAAACCTCATTTTGCATATTCAGTAAATGTCCACAATTTCAGTGCTAGCTTTTTAGTTACTATGTAGATTCTCTTTTAAATGTAACTGGGATCAGGTCAGACTGGAAGGGTCTTCAGTGAATAACAGAAACACCACTGAAGAAATAAACCCTCCATGAAATATACAAAAACACTTTATGAATTGAGTCAATAATTCTTTCAACTCAAGTACCTAATTTGAATCCCAACATTTCTTTATATTACCTTAATTAATGCACACTGCCCTCTGAGTATCTTAATTCTATGCATTTTTATACTTCTAAGCACCTTGGTAGTGAGGCCTGCTTATTTACAATCATTTGCATACAATTTGAAGCAAAAGTTGAAAAAAACCAAAAAGATTGTAACTTCATTTCTTTTTTCCTAAATAAAACTATAATCTCTGTGTGAAACATCATGCTCCTCTGATTGCATACTGTACTTACAAGTATCAGAGGGATAGCCGTGATAGTCTGGATCTGTAAAAGCAGCAGAGAATCCTGTGGCACCTTATAGACTAACAGACGTTTTGGAGCATGAGCTTTCGTGGGTGAATACCCACTTCATCGATGCTGTGACATGTTATCTGCATCCGATGAGTGGGTATTCACCCACGAAAGCTCATGCTCCAAAACGTCTGTTAGTCTATAAGGTGCCACAGGATCTCTGCTGCTGTACACTTACAAGATCATTTATAATATCTGCATAAATACAGCACAGCACTTATTGAAAAGTACACATTTTTCTCCATTTAGTAATTTCTTTAATAAAAATATGCTTGTCACATACACAGATGCAATACAACTTGTAGTCCTTTTCTACGCAGAAACATATGCCATTCAAGTTGGAAGATGTCTGCAGTAGAAAAATTAACTCCATCATCCTGCAACTGATTGGCCTGCTTAATTCTCTTACATTCGCTAGCCCCAATCCTGAAAAAATTGAGCATGTGCATGTTTGCAGGCTCGATGTCAATGAGTATGAAAAGAGTTCTCAGTTCTAATGAGTAATTCCATTCTATCAAGGACTACTCATAGGTGTAAATTAAATATATATTTCAATGTTTTCAGATCATGGCCATTGTTTCCTTGACAGACTTTTGTAGGATTATTCCATACATGAAAATAAGTATACTCAAATAAATTGTATCAAATATCTTTTAGCGCTAGTCGCCCTCTCTTTAGTTTAGATTTTTATCCTCTTGGCAAATGTATTATGATTAGAACTGACCAAATAACAGAGATTTTGATTTGGAGGCTGAACCGGGGAGCGAGGCTGTGAGTGAAGGCTCATTTTGAATTAAACTAATATTTTCCCCTTCATGAAATGAAAAACAAATACATAAACCAAACATTTATTTCAGCTCTAAAAACACATGAAATTAAAAAAAATAAAAGTAACAATTTTGTTCATTGTTTAGTTTTTGGGTGTTTTTTCAACTTTTAAATAATACAGTTTAATTTAAATTAAAACAGTTTCAAAATGAAAGTCGAAATGTTTCATTATGAAATGGTCAAAATGAACTGTGTTGACTTTTTACGGGAAAAAAAATCTTTTTTTCATCCAAAAGTATTTGCCAAATTCATTTGATGGTGAATAGTGTTGGTGCCTTGAAAGATATTTGCCCAGTTCTAGTTATTATCTCAAGCAGAGTAATATTTAGGACTATCTATCATGCCATTATCTTTACCTTTATTTTGCTGTTTTCATAATGCACCCAACCACCAGTCCTCCAAATTGAGATTGCTTTCACTGTCTCCTTTTTGAGAGCCCATGTGGCTTTTATTTAATCCCCCACATTTACTTCTTTGCACCACTTCAAAACTCCAAAACTACTTGCCCTAGATTATCCTTTTAGATTATTTTGTTGATTTCGTTGTAATAAAGTTGTAGATTGTTTTCCATTTACAGTAGAACCTCAAAGTTACCAACACAGAGTTGCTGGAATTGATCAATCACCCACACACCTCATTTGGAATTGGAAGTACACAATCAGGCAGCAGCAGAGACACACCCCCCCACCCCCAGCAAAAAGCAAATACAATATAGTACTGTGTAAAACAAATTACTAAAAAAATACAGGGAAAGCAGCATTTTTCTTCTGCATAGTAAAGTTTCAAAGCTGTATTAAATCAATGTTCTGTTGTAAACTTTTGAAAGAACAACCATATGGTTTTGTTCAGAGTTACAAACATTTCAGAGTTACGAACAACCTCCATTCCCGAGGTGTTCATAACTCTGAGGTTCTACTGTAAAAGTAGTAAACTACAAACCCAGGGGAGTTTCACTGTCAGGACTTTAATGATTTAGGTCAATTTTGGGGTATAATTAGTGAGGAGTAGTTTGAGTTAGTCAAATTTGGGCTACAACTATCTATGAGTAGTTTGAGCAAACTAGTAAAGCAGGAGAACCCTGGATTCAATTATGAATTAAATCCAGCAATGGATTCAAATTCAAAGTGGCCATTATATGCAAAAGTGTTTTCTGAATATGGACTGATTACAGAAATTGACTTTCAGAATGTTTTCTATTACTTCTCATGCCTCAATAATCCAGATGTCAAACCAGGAACTCATTAGAAACACCAGAACAGATGCTATGCTAGAGTTGAGCTTTCTAAGCAAATAAATTAAAAAATTGTGAACTGCAAAAGTGGTCTCCAGGAAACAGTTGTAGGTGTATTTTGCTAAAATAAGCACTAACATTTCCTACAATCTGCCACAATGATGATTTAAAAAAAAACAACATGGAAGACAATTTGTCTCCACTTCACTATATTTTTGCTGTTTATTACTCAATAGTTGTTGTCTGGGATGCCTTCGTGCCTAAGGGAATTCAGCGGAACTACATATATGAATAAAAACAGCAGAATCTAGTCTTAAATGCAGCCCATGGTCACCCTTTCCCCTTGTAACTGCTGTGTGAAGATACAGCTAATCAGGTATAAGTTTTGATTGTTGGGGAACTCATAACGTAAGTAGTATTTGGCTATAAAGATAATGGTTGAAACAGTTGTGTGGATTTATTTTGTGAATTAAACACTATGTGAACTTGTATGCAAAGTAGGTGCATGCTTGGCAGGTAAATTGTTGGGAAGGCTCTTGGTGTCCCACAACTGAGGTTCCCTGAGCTAAGCTTTAAAATGGAAACACTCTGGCAAGTTCTGTTTTGTCTTAGCCAAAAGTACTTTTTCATCTGCTTAGGTACTAGATACTTGTTTCCAGTATACTCCCTTGAAGATAATCCATCAAAATCATATCATGCCAAGGCGATAGGAACTAAAGTGTGCATTTCCTGGTTTTTGCCCGTGGTATATTTCTTTCCCATCCCAGCAACTGCACAAATAAAGCCTGCGTTGTCAGCATCCTGCAATGACTTATGCATGTGTTTATCTTTCTGAAATGTGAGTAGTCCCTCTGAAATAATGGTTCTTCATGCATAGCGAACAGTCCCACTGACTTCAATGGCTCTGCTCACAGAGCACAAAGATAAACATACACGTAGGTCTTTCTTTACTGTACCATGGCCAGAGTTTTCTGGCTTTTATGTAAAATTAATTCAGAGCCTGTGCATTAAAGAAATATATTTTGCTCTTATTTTAATTCAGATTTGTAATAGCTTGCTGCCTTCAGTGCATCTGACTTGCCAAGAACATTAAGACTTTTGGCCCTTCAAATTCTCAGTCTTCCACACTATATATTTTTTAACATGGTTGAAATGGAAGAATATGGAGAATATACATTTTTCTCACTTACTCTTGTAAATTCAACAACAGTGCAAGACCATTAATTTTCATAATTGTATTAGAGCTGCAGTAAAACTTTCAAAGACTCAAGGGAAAGATTGTTTGAGACAGCAAGCGATAATTAAGCAGAACTACTGTACCTGCATCATTACAGCAAATGTTAAGAGTAACTTGAATCTAGGGACAAGCAGTTCAGGAGAAAAAAAAACAAAAAACAGAAAAATACCCCAACAACCACTCACCATATACCTTTGCATCCTCAGCATGCTTTGTCAACAGCCGCCTAAGGGCCTAGTGAAATCAATTAACTGTGCTATTTACTTACAATGGAAACAAACCTGATTTACATACAGTTTGTATTTCAGATCTGAGAATATTTGTTACTGAAGTCATTGGTACCCGGAGTTGGGAACCAAGTGAGTTCTGCAACACTTGCCTGGCCAGTCTTATAATAGCAGTTTCAGATTCAAATATTAGTATTGGTACCATTTTGTTGTTGTTTTTTTGCTTATATTTATAATGTTTTATTTATTTCTCCAAATACAATAAATATTCCAAAATACCAGATAACCAACTGGCTTTTGGGTTTAACAATAAATCCACAAGATTCCTGAACCCTATTATGACAAGGGGAAAACTTTCCAATGCACCAAAGCAAATTCCTCATCAGTAAAGCTCCCATTACTCTTCTTTGCACAGTGTTAAAGGAAGCAAAATCACATGAATCAAAAGTTATAGGGGGCTGCAGGGAAGAAAAATGTTGCTCAGAGTACATTTCAACCACCACTACACAGCAGCTGTCAACTACTCTGTGCCAACAACAGGCAAGTGAAACTCCATGAGAACTTGGAGTATGATCTGGCACAGAAAGAGAGGAGCTAGGAAGAAGTTACTCTATGCAGCAGGCTCCCATGGCTTCCACACACAGCTGAAGGAGCACATGTGTTTCGCCATTGTGCGGGAGCTAATGGCAACACAGGTACTGCCAACACTGCAGCTTGGCTTGAGGGTTATGCTTCAAGGGCAGATGCTATGTGGTGTTATCCAGAGATTTATTTGTCCAGTTTATCCCATGCATCATCAAGCTCCACACATTCAGCAGGTCATATCTGGTTTTAGCTCCTCACGCGAATGTACCAAACGCACGCCTTGGCCACCACGAAGTCTCAATAAATTCTTATTTTGAGAACTCACATGTGAATTACACATGGAAACTCACATGTGTATTACAACTGCTGATAGCCCTCTACACATGAGTGAATTTCACCCAGGCTACTGGTTCCACACCCCTTTTTAGTCTCCTCTTGCAAGGACAGACAATGTGGGGGATTTCTTTCCAGACCAAACCATTAGATATGTCAAGGAGAACACAGAGACCTAAAATACCAGAAAGCAATTTGATTAGCTCAACTCTCTTGTTTCATGGTAGTAATTTCATTTGTCGCATTTGGCTTATCTGTAGTCCATCTACAAATCTGTACAGTGCAAACCAAACAAACGAACAGAACTGTAACTTTTTTTAAAAATGCTTTAACCTTAAGTCATGGGAAAACAAAACAAAACAAAAAAAAATTACAACTCAGTGATTCAGTTTGTACACATCTGTGAACAGTTTGCATTTGTGACTATGGCCAATTATATATGTCTCATGGGTTTCTAAATCTCATGTATTTCATTTATTTTTACACTTGTACAGAATTATAATGTAATCTTAAATCTCCTCATCACTTTTTATTGCTGGTCATTTGCTGAGTACCAACAGTGTGCTTGGCACTGTATGCACCACGCAGAACAACTATAATATTTAAATACATACATGTAGCATTTAGATGTATTACTCTAGAGAGAGATGATTATTACTAATATATTGAATCTTAGTACCCGAGTAAAATATTGTCTAGACTCTGTCTATTATCCTATCCTCTGGAACACTGCCATAGGATCGTTAGCTTCCATTTGAACAGACATTAGCAAAAACAGAAGGTGTTTCAGATTAATATTTTACATCCAGCAGTCGAGCAAATACTTCAAATGTCATGCCAGCAATTGGAATATGTCTAGGTTCCTCAGCTACTGCAGTATTTGAACTTAGGACCATGTTAGTGTGTCACTACGATCACACCATTACCGAGATATTATGTTCTACAATTATAAGAGTAGGAAGAATTTTAGATTAGTAAAGATTCTGCCTGTCAGGGTTTATTTTTATTTTAACTATGTAAACATTTGTGCCTAAGATACAATAAGTATCAAGCTAGCATTTGCAATAGCACGCCTTGCACTAACTGCCAGAGAGATGTAACAGACCTCCTGCAGTCTAATTTAACATAAACAAGCCAAGACAGAGGAAAAAGTGAAAACAGTGCCCTGCAGTAACTGGCTAATAGCCTTTCCAATTGTGCATGGAGAAATCTGACACATTGGGAACAACTGTCTACCCAATATCTGATGGTGTGTTACAGGGCATAGCATAGTGCATAATCATGGATAATATTTCAATAATATTTAAAACATAACTCTTCCTATCCAAGAATTGGTTAAGTTCAAACTCAGCTTTGCATAAAGATGTGAAATACTTCCTTTTATTTTTCATTATCCTAAAATAAAAAAGGAAAATAAAGAAATAAATGCATTTGTTCACCTTTTGAGCCAAAAACTAGGCATAACAACTTGTTATATTTAAAAGACTTGTACTTATCAAAAATTTCAAACATTAGCCCACCAAAGTAACAAAAACAAAGTAAAAATATAAGGCTGTGTGTATCAGTTAATAAGTAGAGCTCGTTTATTTTATTGATAAGTCCTTACTTTAAAATCAATGGCATATGTACAGGAGCAGCGCCAGACTTTCTGGCACCCTAGGCAGAATTCGGGGGGTGGCATTTTGTGCGCTCCCCATGGGGCATGTGGGAGCTTCCAGTTCCGCTTCCATCGTGCAGCCGAAGAAGGACTCTCCGCCGAAATGCCGCAGGTGACAGCTGCAGTCATTGAGCTGCTCAATTGCCTGCCACTGTTTTCCGTGGCACGTCAGTAGAAGGTCCTTCTTCAGCGGCGCAATGGGAGCGGAACCGGAAGCTCCCGTGCGCCCCATGGGGACCACACAAAATGCCGTCCCCCCAAATCCTGGCGCCCTAGGCGACTGCCTAGGGTCGCCTAATGGAAGCGCCGGCCCTGCATATGTAGCACATCGACTTTTGTACGTATTTTACAATAGTGGATCTTTCTTATGAAGATGTGGGGAACCAGAAATTTTACTTTAAAAAAAACCTGCTTCATTTTCTCTGAATGAAACTTGCTCAGCTTCTAAAAACAAAAAGTATTACTGGTACTTTGAAAAGGACAATATAGTTTGTTAACGTACTGGAAGAGAAATGAATGTAAACAGTTCACTAGAATCATTCTCACTAGATCTAATGTTCTCCGACCCACCATAAAGTTACATGCCAAATCTGCAAAGATTGCTTTTATTTACCTTTGTTAATACTAATGACTTCTGCTCTTTACTGATGACTTTGTCCACGCTCAGACACTCATTTATTTGTAAATAGAACCGTATTAATCAAATAATACAAATATACATACACAAGATTTTCACTTTTTTCCTGGTTAGATTATGCTTTTTGAACTTCACTGTTTATACTATAATAAGCAAGTAATAAATGAGTCATGCTCTAAAGTGAAAGTGCTAAACCAAGTGTATTTAAAAGGAAATAAAGTCCTACACAGTAAGGATGATACATAAATTAAGATTACCTGAAAACAATAGAGATAAAATTACAGAGATTTAATGAGACTCTTTAACCAATGGTTCAGCAAAATGGCAACCAAAATCTGAAACTGCAGTTTTAAATGGCACTTGTGATGCATTCAGCTGTCTTAGAAATTTTAAGATAAAGGAATTGTACTTTTTACAAAGTGGGATTTAAAAAGCAACAACTTTAAAACAAAATATTGGTCAGTTAATTGGTAAATACAACCCCCTTTTTTAATTCCTCTCCACTTTATCATGTTACAAAGAAATGATGTGAAAGGTCACATTGTGTAAAGGAGAGGAACTGTGGAAACAAAGGACAGCAGCTGGAATATGTTATGGTCTTCTTTAATGCTACTGTTCTGTGGCAATTGTGCAGTAAAACCGTGGCTATAAATACTGGGAGTACAAATTCCATCTGTGACCATGTAATCAATCCTTCATTGACAATGAAGTGAATTTATCAATGTCTAAATTATCAAGAGTTTCATGTGCAAACCTAGCACCAATGGAAGTACTTTTTGGTGTTCTTCCAGATATGCCATTATATTCCTAACATAGTTAAAACCTTCCTTGGCAAAATAATTCACTACTGAACGGGAAAATAATCAAATATACAGAGTTAAATATCGGCAGAATATTTTGAGAATGATCATGGTAATACACAAGACTACAAAAATAAGTACTGAAGTTATTCATATCTCATGTAAAACAGAAAAACTCTATACAGAAACATAAAAGGGATATTTAAGAGGAAAAACTAAATTTTTATTTCCATTTGTCAGCTATGCTCAAATATCACCAATACGGCAGAAATGTAAACAACCCATAGGAGTGTTTTTGCATTCCATATGGGAAGTGTCCACATAAACTGTAGCTGCATTATAGAATGAGCCATTTGATGAGATCCAGAAGTTTACCAGGGTGGTATTTACTTCCTTGCAGTACATTGTCCGGCTATGCTGGAAAAAGGACAGGAAACACAGGATGGGGTTTAATTAGGCCACAACTTTATTCTTAAATGTCTAGGAGTACCTGGCAGATAAAAGTGTACAGCGTAGGTAATTCCATAATCACTTCACTATATACCCAGGAGCTTCTGAGAGCAGTCCCCCTTACCCATCCTGCCAATCTGCTGCTGAGACCTCACCCCACCCCTTGAATGAGGGCTAAGGGGGGACTATAAAGAGGGGCTGGCTCCCTGCCATACCAGTCACAGAAGCCCTGAAACCTCCATTTCCACTCCTTTTAGGAATATCTCCTTTAAATCTTTTACCCACCCATTTTACTTGATCCCTCTATCCCTTCCGTACTGAGTACTTGCACTGGACATCCCCCCCCACATTTACATAATGAGTTATAACATCATAGCCTAATTGCCGTTTAATGTTTGCCTGAAGTAAGTTCTCCCTAACCCACTGTAGGGAGGGTGAAAAAAAACCTCACTTCACCTCGGCCAAGCTGGTAGTGTGGGAAAAGTTCCTTCCCACCCCCCTGAGAAAGGAGCAACTAGCCTGACAAAATGTGATATTTCACCATTTCCATGAGAGGGGGGGTGGGCACTGCTCTGTCTGGTCCAGGTAAAAGAGGGCTTTTCCTGCACTGGTATGGACCTGTATAGTCCCCCTCACTTCTAGCTGCAGTAGAAAGTCACCTCCCTCTCCCAGCCCAGTTCTGTAGCCCTTAATAAGGCATACATCATTTCCAAAAAGCCAGACAACAGCCCTCCCGCCCCCCCCGCACTTAATGTGTACTGAGGTCATTTCTTTTACTGTTGGGAGATATGATGCCTTTTGTGAATTTCTCATCTGGAAGAGCTTAAGTAATTTCATCCCTTTGCAATGAATAAGGAAAAAAAATATATAAACCTGGAAATAATGTCTCAATGCCTCGAACTGGTCAATGGGTATTTACTATCCAGAAATGCTACCAATAGAGATGCCTCATGTATGAAAAGGAAAAGTGCATCAAGTCCTGAAACATATGGAAGCCATTTATCACATCATTACCATTCCAGGTATGCAGAGAACGTATTTAACTGGAAATGGTGTGATCTGACATGATCTGGTATTGTTATAGCTATGTTTGAAGAAAATATGAGATGAGCGTGGAATGGCCTTTGGGGATACTAACAGCTTCCTAATATTATACAAATAGTCATCAGTGCACATTTGGGAGTGTTTGCAGGATCAGGCCCTTACTTTGCTAATACATTATTTGACCACTGTATTTAACCGTTTTGTTGCTGGTTGTGACACAGCAGGGTGACAGGATTATGCCATGTTTTCATACAGACATGGTTGGAAAACAGAGCAGAGCTAAATGTGTATTTGGCACTGGCAAATGGCTAAGCATATAAAAATCAATTTTTGAGCAATGTAGTAGTGTTTACATTCCTTTAATTTATATTTACTTTTTATTTGTCCTCAACAAACATAACCACTTAAAAGCAGTGTCACTATATCACAATTAAAGCTGTATTGATAGCAATTTGATTTCTATTTTGTGGCTTCAAACATTGCTTTAACTAGATCCAAGCCACTTTCCTATTAGTGCCTTCTTAAAGTATACATATGTGAGAGGGTATTTATTTGTAATTATATGCATATGATTTAATCATGCCATATTTAATACTTTTTTATCAGTCCAAAAATACTGCCTGCTTCTAGGTGACATTCATTTGCCATAAATTTCCCTTTTCATAATGGAAGATTATCTGCTTAAAAACTATCATTTTTATGTATCTTTAAGACTAAAATTATTAGAACTATTTCCTAATTATTGTAAGTGACTCCAGGGCACACATTATTGTGTATCAAATTACTAGCTGAGCCTCACAAGTAATCTGGAACACATTGCTCCTGCACTATGCGCTTATTTTCCTCATAACAATAGACACAATTAACTGCAGAACAGACAAGATTAACTCTGCTCTACGCTAATCCCTGTATTCTGATTGGTCCCCTTATTAACTGCGCACTGAAGGAAGGACAGTAAAGGTGTCAGAAAAGTCCCTAAGAATTGGCAAGCCTGAAGGATATTCTGCCAGGAAAGAATGGGAGAGCGGAAGGTGGCAGTTTGAAACACTTATTAAAAGAGTTAACAGACTAAAAGGATGTGATTTAAAGCACTAAATGCCACAATCCTGTCATGTCCAAGTACTGCAGTCTAAGCAACTGCTACTTCTCTATAAACATCACACACACTGTTCTCAGTACGTGGACAGTAGAATAGGACAAGGATGGAATAAGAAATCTTATCTGACAATGGACTTTGTGGGTTAAGCCTTCCAATAATATTCTAACATAGCTTTTGCATTTCTGTACTTGTATTTATTATTAATAATGGAGTTTATTAGGTACCCATCTGCCACTGGCATTCTAGTCCCCTTACATAACAACCAGCAGTAAACTCAATTAACATCTCATTAAAAGATAAAACTCAAAACCATGCCAATAAAATGCTAAAACATATTTTAAACACATTCAGTCACCATGATGGTATGCTAACATTCAGTTAGTCTCAAGGTATGCAGCAGTTTAGATGTGTAGTTTTAATGCTAATTACGACAAGATAAACTATAAAATAAAATAAATACATACAATGTACTTTAATTTCAAATTTAAAGCAAATCCAATAGACCCTGGTTCTGTTCCTCAGTCAAATGCTGCATCATTTTGGACTTCAATAGTGTTGCATTTTGTGTGAAGAGAGAGTTCCCCCCATCCCTTTTCACAGCTATAGACTGCTGCGAGATTGTTCAAAGATAAAAATACGTACTGTGAAGCCCCTAAAATGTCATGATAAACGAACTCAAATGTCACTATTAAAATATCTCCTTTCATCAGTTTCACAGCACAGATCTCTCGTTGGAATGCCAGAAGAACTGACTCCACTCTGCAATACTTCTATGAGAACAGGGAATTTCCTTATGAAGGTTGAATTTAAGACAATGACAACTTGGCTGCAATGCGCGTGGCATGGCACTGAGATAGCCACCTGCAAAGTAGTTTAAAAGATACTGCCCCTGGAGAAAAATTCTTCTGTGTGAACTTCTTTTGAAAAATACTGTGGGGTTAAGTTTCAGGCTCAACACAAGGCTGCTGCAACAACGCTCCCCAGGCTCCTCTAAAATGTGAAAAAAAGCCGTTTTCTTTCAACTGACTCTGTTAACATTCTTTGTGAAAAGATAAAAAGGGAGTATCATGGTACAAAAGAATTGATTATGAAGAAAACAATTTCAAGGGTACCACTTTCCTTTCCTCTTGGAACTATTATATAGTAAGTGATTCATTCCCCCAAACAGCATCATTTGAACACAGGACCATAGGAAAAAATTGGTTCTTTGTTTTGTGCAGTTCTTGAGACCATTTATCTATCTGTAATGATAACCTTGTTGGCTTGATTACCATAGGTAGTTCCTACAATATTCCATGCTTTGTCCCCCGAGTTAAATATATTTCTATATAAAATGTTCAAGTGAAGTTCAGGTGGTTTTAACAAGAGGGGGAGGAGGGAGAGAGGAGGAAGACTACCTACAATGGGTATTTATAATTTGCATTGCGTTGCTTCCTGTGAAGAATAATACAGGATGATCTCTTTTGGAAGAAAAACCCTCACGTATAAATGGAACACTTTCAAATTTATAAGCAGCCATTTAGACAGCAAATATGTTGCTTGGGTTTCAGCAGTCTTAAACACTGTGAGCAGCTTAACCTTATCTCCCAGTGCCACTGCCTTCCTGAAGTAATTGATGCTTGGAGTCCCCAATTTCACATAAACCAGGCCACTATGTTATTGTATACAGCAATCTGACTGCTAGCAGAGACAGGAAACTGCACTGAACCCAGATCAATAGACATGTCAACAGTAAGCTGCTTAATCTAATTCTGCCTATCTCATCTTGGAGCACAGAGTTTGCAATTTTACTGCTAGGTCCCTGTGGCAGGAAATGGTTTGGAAAGTTTAGTCTTAAGAAGTTTAAGCGATATGCTTATCCTTCAGGCCCTTGAATGTTTATTCAGCAGAATAGCTGCTTTAAATGTTTTATAAATGGCAGCAATGTAAACAAGGCACTTCTGAGTTCCTTCACAGATGAAAGCTATAACAGCAATTTCCTTGGCAGTGGACAGGGAGTTTAACACTACAGCCAAATACACTTAAAAGTAACTTGCATTTGTACAGATGTACCAAACTAAAATAAACTTTGAAGATCAAAATATTTTTTCCCCTCCTGCTCCCCTCCACTTCCCCTCTAATGGTATTATTCCGACATAGAAACACTTTTGCCTTGGCAAATATATTTGTCTTATCTCTAAGTTTAATGCAAGTGACAGGAATGCCCTCCTTTGTAAATATCTTTAGCATCAAGACTATTATAATATAGTTTATGACAAATAAGTCAGATCAGGTGACTGGAAAATCAGATATCAGGTCCTTTTTTGGCAAGCAGAAGAGGTGGAAATTAAATCAATGACATTTTCCTCACTCATGTAGATACCCTATTGACAGTATAACTAGCTTTTCCTTTAAAAAAAATAAAATTAAAAAACAACAACTTTGCCCAACATTTCAGCATGCTAGGCTTAAGGAGAATATTTTTCCCATTTGCTCCCCATGAAAATGACTCAGCTGAGTGTCTGGGCGTACTGGAAGAACTCTCTCACACACGTGGGTTTTATTCCATATCATCCCTAGCACCCCTTGAACCATGGCCTTGTCACAATGTAAGCATTTGTCAATGATGTTACAGCAAAAAAATAATATTGTTCATAGTTCACTGGCAACTGTTCCAGGTCTCAAAATGCCTGGGGTTTTCAATTTCATCTGGAGTAAGACCAAATAATGTTGGATCCCTCAGGGTTTCATGGTACCTAACAATTCAGAAGGCAATTGCCATTGCCAACAGAGAGAGAACATTAAAGCTCATGGTTTACTTTGGAATCTCAATTAATAGCTTCAAACCATGATAGACCTTTCAAATACTCTGACAGTCAGTTTATCACTAGGAAACAAGTGTAAACTTGTTTAGAGAGGAAAGATGGTCTTATGCTTAAGGCATCTGACTAGGAATTAGGAGACCTACATTCTTTCCTCAGCTATATGACTTTGGGCCATGTAAAATAAAACTTTCCTATCTCACAGGAGTGCTGAAATGCTACATGCATAAGTGCTCGGGAGGTACTCAGACACTACAGTGATGAGCGTTAGAGAAAAACCAATAAACAAATTCAATAAATAAAATAAGAATTATGGAAGCCCATTTGAACCCAAATCCTGGGCTCATGGAGATCAGACCCATGAAAACTAATTCAGCAAAGAAAGAGCGCAGTGAATAATGAAATTGAAGGAAGAATTATAAAATGGCAATAAAAAATAAGATACTGAACTTGAGTGTTCCCACACACAAAATGATAGTTATGGGGAAGTTCTGTAAAAGAACTTTCCCTGGAGTAAAAACTACAAATTAATTTTGGAAGTATCTGTGATCCTGTTTATTCATGTATCGTGAACAAACTTGTGCGGATATTCATGCTTGACAAAGTTTCATACTGGATGTGTCTGCACAGCCATCCTGAAATCTTTGATTTTTTTCTCTTCTTATCTATAAAAGTTTCACTCCTTCAATCAAAAAACTGAAACTATACTACGTGATTCTGATTACCAATCGCACACCATGAATAAGCAACAGTCAAAGCAACAGCAGAGGTAACTTATTTGTGAACAATCCATGGACAGAACTATAATTACATAAAATGACTGTACAGTTTCAAATAAGTTAGTAAAAAGAGTAAAAATCAAAGTTTGTTCAAAGATAGCGATTTTAGATGAATCCAGGAACTTGCATTTTCATATAACTAGGGCTCTGTGTCTGTCATGGAGGCGGCGGAAGGCATGGATTCCATGACTGTCTGCTACATCTGTGACTTCTGCAGCAATCAGTGTGGCTGACTCCACGGCTGCCCAAGCAGTTGCTCAGGTGGCCCTGGGGACGCCACACCAGCCACTGCGAGAGCAGCTCTGCAGCCAGCCACTCAGGTGAACAGTGGTCCCGGGGGAGGCGGGAGCAGCTGCAGCTTGGCAGCTCCCAGCAGAGGTCCTGGCAACATGGACCACCTGAGCAGTAGTCCCAGGTGTGGCTGGAGCAGCCGCTGCTTGGCGGCCTCCAGCAGCTGGTGCTGCTGGCCAAGGCCTCCCCCCAGAGTAGTAGCCCGCTGGTCTCCCCCAGAGCAGCAGCTCCTGCCCCCCAGCAGCTCGCGCCCCACAGGCTCCCCAGCTAAGATTTAGTCAGGGGTATTTATAGGTCACGAGGCCGTGAATTTTTGTTTACTGCCCATGACCTGTCCATGACTTTTATTAGAAATACCCATGACTAAATCGTAGCCTTAATCATAACACAAAAATCAGGAGGACTCTTCCTCAAGCCCTCACAAAACAATACAAGAACAAGTAAACTTCTGAATCTCATCAAAATGGCTATACTAAAGTGCAACCACAGTATGTAAAAACATTCATCATCACAATGAAACCTCACAGCCCTTCATTTAAGGATCTCAGTGGATAATCTTTTATTCCAGATGTTCTAAAACAATTAGACCTAATGCAGATCATTAAGATGGGGTTCCTCAGAACGTCACTGCTTACATTTGTATGCTATTCAGCTGTAATGTCTTTTTAATGTCAAATTCACCATTTCTGAATTAAGCTGTGAAACCACTATTCTCACCTTTTTTCAAATCCCTCCTCAGGACACATTTCTGTTTGGTGTCACCAAATAACCAGCCAACCACTGATAGATAGATTGTGAGGCAGTCTGAGGACAGCTGATTTTATTCATTTATAAACAATAAAAAAAAATGCAGATGCTTTGGAATTATCAGCTTGTGCAATAGCTAATCGATAGAACTCTATGATATTATCAGTATCTACACCCTCTTCATTGACTGTCTCGCTTGCTGCTTCTTGAGTTAAATTAGATTGTAATCTTTTCAGGGCAGGGACTGAGTATATTCCTGTGTGTTTGTATTGTGATTAGAACAATGGGCCTCTGATCCTGACTGGAATCTTTAGTCATTTCCAGAGTACCAATAACCACCACCACCACCACCACCATAGCTACGCTTCTGATCTGGGGTACAGTAAGTAAATGCGGACTTATAAGAGTCTCTGCAACAGGAACTTATTAGTATAAACTAAAAAAAGTTGCCTATGAATAAAAGCTCTACATAAATTTGAGATCATGTGATGCATTTTTGAATGAGGTAACTAATTTTGCAAGTA
The DNA here is from genome assembly GCF_003597395.2 of Chelonoidis abingdonii. NCBI lineage: Eukaryota > Metazoa > Chordata > Testudines > Testudinidae > Chelonoidis > Chelonoidis abingdonii. Next base: position 30,719,894 of record NC_133770.1, on the reverse strand, counting down.
TTATAAATTTGATCCATTTAAAACAGTGATTCTGAACTTTTCCAGACTACTGTACCCATTTCAGGAGTCACCTCACTTAAAAACTACTTGCTTACAAAATCAGACATAAAAACACAAAAGTGTCACATCACACAATCACTGAAAAATTGCTTACTTTCTCATTTTACCATATAATTATAAAATAAATCGATTGGAATATAAATATTGTACTCACATTTCAGTGTGATACTCGAACCTGTTTTTTACTTATGAGCCTTGCCTGAAGCCTGAGCCCACCATCCGGGGATGAAGCGTGTAACTTAGCTTCGCAAGGCCCTCTGTGCTGTGGGGCCCTGGGGGAACTGCCCTGCTGGCCACACCCTAATGCCAACCCTGCACTTGTGACCTCCTTAAACCCATCCCACAATCCCCAGGTTGAGAAACACTGATCTGGATGAGTTGAGTACCTGCGGAAGAACTTGGCATACTTTCAACAGTACATGTGCCTCTGCTTGAGAACCACTGGTTTAAAGGGTTGAAATAAACCTGTAAAGCAGAACATGAAATATACACATGCACTACTAAACACACTGAAGCTTTAATGTAGTATAGGAGTGGTCTACAACTGGAAAAATATCTTTTCTTTTGCTGTTCATAGCATAAACATGCAAAAAAAAAAAAAAGCCTGTTGGTGTGTAATAGATATACCAGGTGCTTTCGGTGTTTACAATTGAAGCATTAAATCATTATTATGACACTGGATCTTCGCAACTGAATCCAAAGCTCTAGTTTCCTGTCTCAAATCTCATTCATTTTATCACTTTATTTAGGATTTCCAGGTTATGCACTTTTAGCTTCATTAGCCAACACTGAACGAACTGCCTAGGCCATGATGACAGAAAATTATGGTGATGAATTTAAAGTAAATCACAATATTCACAATCAAAAATATAGAGCTCCCTTGTTGAATAGTTATGTTACCACACAAACATTGCCCAATTTTATTTTATTTTTAGAAATTTCCTGATCTTGTCTATTTTCAAAATGTTAAACACTTTGCATAAAATAAATTAATTGAAACAGAGCTTGGGCCTAGGAGCCAAGATTCCTGGGTTCACTTGTACATTTGGTCACTCATGTGATTTTGGATCTGTCACTGCGATTTTCACAGGGGCTAAGCACTTGCAAGTCCAGTGGGAGCTCTGCATGCACATTTCCTATGATAATCAGGCCCTTCATCTCTCTGGGACAGATTTCCAAACGTATTTAGGAACCTAAATATGCAGATAGGCACGTAGTGCATAGTTTAGGCACCTAAATACCTTTGGAAATCTGGCCCTTTGTGCTCATTTTATCACCCTATAAAATGATACAAGCCAATTTACCTAACTGGGTGTTGTGAGGTGTAATTAACAAGTTTAAAAAGTTCTTTGCCATCCTCAGATGAAAGGTGCTAAAACAGATACGTGTTAACAATGCTAGTGTGCACATTAGGCATGTGATGATCCATGCTATGCAATGTTTTATTAAAAGCTCTGGCAACAATTCATACTACTACTATTTATACATCTGGAAAAAAACAAAACACAACAAACAATTCCTATTACATTTTTAATGACTTCTAACTAAAGGGGGTTTTTGACCAGAGAAGGCATGTAGGAAGCTCATCAAAAGGTCAGAGTCAAATTGAACAGTGGCAATCTTTTTAACTTTGTTTAACAAATGTATCACAGGGACTTTAAAAGCAGTAGCTCTACCATGGCTTTCTGAATGAGCAAACAATGAACTTCCAGCTACCTGAAAAAGTATAGTCAGAGCACAAGAACTTAAACCACCAAAGACTACCCAGAACTTTCCATCTGGCACGTTATGGACAACTTACCCCCAAAACGCCTGAAACTGTGAAAACCACTATGGACCACATTCAATCACCTCATGTCTCTGGATCTGGCCAGGGAAGGGCAAAGTGCCTGGACCTTGTCACCATTCCAAACAAGCACATTATGACTGTCCCAACAAGCCACCCTCCCGGTTTGACCTGCCACGCAGACTTTGGACCACACTGCATTGCATCCGAACAAACCATGTAAGATGTGACTACTTGATGCACAAATGGAATATCAAAGACCCCCTTCGTGTGACTGTGGCAGGAATGCTGGAACAATATAGCGGAACTGCAGAAATCCACTGAATCAAACTGTAAACTGTATATGATGGAAACCACATCAAGCCGGGGAGGAGCGGAGTCCTGCCACACCCTCAGCAACCCCAGTTCCAGCACCTATGGACTGTGGTGAGACTATCCTAGCCATCGAACACATCATAATACAGTGCTCCAAATATGGATTCAAAGCAAAATGGATGATACCACAGGGTCACAGAGAAAGCCTTTAAATGGCTTATGAAGCTACAACTGTGTCTACCAAATGTTGTTCCCCAGATACCATACGCGAGAAAGTGAGACCCTTTGTAACTGGACTTAGACAAATGAGTTGCAAATTAAAAGGATCGTTTTTATGATTCACTGCAGTAGCTGGCTTTTTTTTGGATATAAGGTTAAAAGTGACTAGTAAACCTTTTAAGGTTATTGAAACTAAATTATTAACGCTACGTTTCACCTTCCTTTTGTCCTCCTCATGGCATTCTCCTTGATTACTTACTGCAGCTCCACTCCTACAAGTTGTAAATCAAATGAAAATCTTTGAAGTACAAAATCATCTGATTAAAATTTTCATCCACAGGGAAACTGCAGATATGACGGGAAGCCACATAACGCAGTTTTAACATTTGAAACATCTGACACCCTCTTATTTTTGTGGTGTGAAAATTGAGCACTTTCATTTTCATGAGTAACAAAAAGAGGAGTCTCACCTTTTGAAACCTTTAAAACAAAACAACTCTAATATTTTTCTGCTGCGTGACTGCATTTGGTGTGTCATACTTCACATATGCTATGACACAGAGCTATTTCAGACAAAATACATTAGATAAAATGTTTTTTCCCCCCTTAGCTCAAATATGAACAATCCACAGGTTTGATGATATCATTAAATAACATGTGGGTTGTTACAAGGTAAACTTGAAATAAGAGCCACTCTCAAGAGCTGTAAGGAAACTCCACACATGCCCAAACCTGAGTGCTTCCTGGAACTAAACAAAACTATAAAGCTGTGATGAACACTATCTAGAGGGTAACCATACATTAATTTACATTTTTTAAAATGTAGTGTCGGTCCCAGCTGAGATATGCATTTGTTTTAAATATTTTTTTCTGAAGAAGTGGACAGATAACTTTTCTTAATACTACTTTTTCAGCTCTAAAGATTAAATGGGGGGATGGGGAGGGGGAGAGGTGTCTATCAAATTACTGAGATATTTCAATGAATGGGTGAGCCCTGAGCAACACTCCAGAAAAAGAGAAAGTGGTAGCTGAATTTGCAGTTTCAGCTTCCACTAAGTTCCATGGATACAGCTTACTTACAGTCTACATACGTTAGCACAAAAGATTAGCTCCACACAGATCAAATCGCATTCTAGGAGGGATAAGGGACTTTTGCCCCATGGGGTGTTATTGGGGTTCAGCAGAACTCAGGCTTAAAAGGTGAGCAAATTCTCCAGAGGGAGTCTCCTACTGCTTCAATACTGTTTACTGTCTCTCAGCACTTTCAAATTTCACCTCAAAAGCAGGAGGTACAGAAGAAGTGTTAGGTTCCTTTTTAAAGGAACAGCGCTGTCTGTCTAGGTTTTGAGATTGCTGATCACCCTTAGTATTTGAACATCATAGTATCACTGTGTTGTACAATGGGATTATTACAGTTTGGAACAGATTTTTTCAGTGTACTCCATTGATTGGTCAAAATGAAGAATAAGGTTCTTCCTAATAACATTGTACATGATTCATGCAATGACTCCATCAAGAATATGTTCAGTCACATAGTATCTAGAATTCTATCTGGCTGAAAAGGATTTTGAAGAGGAAAGTGCAAGAACATATTTCCCGTGGGAGGGCATGCATCTCTGTGACTGATAGAAGGTGATGTCAACCCATAGCAGAGTGACTGAGAAGAAAGATTGAAATGATCAAAGTTCCTAGTGTAAAGACTCCAAGAGACCTGTTTGCATTTGGGCCATTCTAGGATCAAGTCTTTGGTTTTCCCATTTTTTTCCCCAATACAAACGACAGAATATTGCATATATTGAACCGGTCACTCAGCATTGATGGATTTGTACTAAAATCAGCATTGCTGTTTTCTACAGAAAGCAATAAGGCATGTTTTTCTTGTGCAAATTAGAACAAGTAGTGTCAGAGTGAAGCAGCACTGGCAGCTTTTACTTATTGTATAAGTTGTATTCTTGGATCACAATTTCTCCCTTTTTGATCTTTGTGTTGCTCTTTGCTATGCTGCTCTTACCTTTCTTTGATTGATCGTATCGCCTACAAACTTGCTCCCACTCCAGCCTGCTCAGGAAAAAACACCTTCCCTTCAAGTACCCTAGCCTACTACATGGAAAGACTCTATTACTCTTCTTACAGCATCTCAAAGGCAGCATGACCGGAAGAAATGAGCATGAAGTTGGGAGTCAGGAGTTATAATCTTAGGCTCTCTGTAGCTCAGTTACCTAGATAATGGTGATAATGCCTCCCCCCTCCCCCCCATTAAGGATGTTGTGAGGCTTAACATTTGCACAGCACTTTGCACACATAGCTAACATACACTGTTGTTTGTTCCAGCCCATTTGAGGGAAGGAATCTCCTCTACTCTTTCCCAGGGCACAAGGTGCAGCCCCTCTCCCTCTGATTTGATTCAACAATTAAATGTTTTGTTTCTCAGCTGGATTTAACAGAACCAGTAAAGGTTTTGTTTGGAATCTGAGAGAATGATATGTATGGGGATTTGAATGAAAGCTTAACCTCAGCACCAATAAACAAATATTTCAGATGTACATCTGTTCTCTGATGCTTTGGGAAGGTGTTTTCCTTCAACTGGTTTAACTCCCTCATTCTCTTTGGTTGGATGAATAACATTCAGGCGAAAGTACATTAATTTCTGTTCCAAATCCAAATGGCTTCCACATAACCAGAAGCAATAATGCTTGGCTCCTTACATACTTGTCAACTCTTCCAAACCCAAACGAGGTGATCTATAGACTAGTGTCCCAAAGCGTTGGGGCTGGAGAGTGCATCCAAAGTTGGCAGCATTTCTAACTCCTATACATTTTGTGGACTAAAAGCAGCCAAACCACCATTAAATCATAGAATGAAGATGTTTTATAAAGCCAACTTTCTAAAAATTTGTACTTAAACCTGTCTCCTTTGTAATTTTCATCCTTCTTCCCTTTTTCTCCACTTGAACCTTTACAGCATACCTGTATGCATCTTTCACATTTCCAGCAGCCATGTTTTCTGCAACTTTTAAAATCTTATTTAAAATGTTTCATTTTAATTCCTCCCTCCCTCCCATCCTCTGCTTATCCATCTTTTTTCTGTTTTAATGTGGGCTTTCAGTCACTATTTTTCTGCCAATGCTTTTTAGCCCAGTCTATCCCCATTCTTCACCACTGCCTCTGATCCCTCTGATTTTACTCCCCTTTATTTTTTTATTCCATATCCCATTTCTACTCCTTTCCCCTCCACCCTATCAGTCCTCTTCCCAGCTGGCACCCCTAACACCTCTGACAAAATATCTCCTCGCCATTTCTCAACCCTTTGAGTCTCTTGGAATCAGGGTTGGGGAACAGGTCATGCTGACTCTCCCAGTGTGGATGATATGCGTATTGAGGAGTGGGAGTGGGTAAGAGAGTGAACTTGGAGGCAGATAAATTAACAGCTCTCTTCCCATTACACTTGACATATATTTTGGCTGACACACAGAACAGCAACAAAATGAATGAAAGCCCTAACAGTCGATGAAGTAACTTGATTTGGTTTTGAAACATTCTTCTGCATTTCTAGCTGATTATGAGCATCACCATTTCAATAACTTTATGGAATGGTAGTGCTGTTGGGGACATATTTAAAAGGTTTGACAATTAAAAATGGCAGAGGCCACAATTTTGATGCAACGCCTTAATACTCTTATCATGACTTGGAGCTGAAGATTTAAGAATGGATCCACATTCTGGATTATCATTTACTTATATAACTTTTATAAGGATGGGACATGCAGGAAACTTTTATGTCGGGAGGAGGAAGGGTCAACTGCTTAGAGGTTCTCTACCATACTCCCTGAACAGCAGTTCATTGTTCCCCTTGACTTGGTCAGACTTAGCTTTAAGTCTTTATTTTACTCTAAGATCTCTTACTTGCTAATGCCCTGATCTTGGCAGCTGTGCTACTCCTCCTAAAGCTAATGTGATATACTCAAACAATGCAGACCATTGCTAAGGAATATAAGCACCCTTAGTGATGTCACTGAACTCATTAAAGATATAGTTGACTTTTGGCCCTAGAAAACCTAATTAACAAATGTAACCGTAATAGAAAACAGTAGTGCTTGTTGATAAGCAGAGTAAAACAATACATGTTTTGTTCAAATATAAAAATAGCTCTTGACCAAGAAATACGATTTTTGTCTTAATTGTGGCAAACTATAGCTAAGTATGCAATTCCTGAGATAACTGATGTGAAAAGAATGGAGAAACTCAAAATACAACCATACACATTTTCAAATTCTAATTCTTAATGCAATTTACATAGTTGACAGCAGGGCTACAAATTTGAATGATTCATTTTAGTAAATCAAATTGTTGTGCATTCTCACTCTAAGGATGTGTTAGAAGGCTAACCCTAACAGAAGATTGGTGAAATCTAACCACTGAGAATTACTATAAGTTCAATTTTTATAGTGATTGCAGCAACATAATAACAGTGCTGTAAAATGTGACTGTGGTATTTATTTGTTATAGTTATGGATTGCACATTTACAAAGCAAGAAAAGTATTTTATGCTTCATATATCACTGCTAGTATTAAGAGTTTTATTCCTCCACACACTATTAAACATGCCAATATCTCCCACTGGTGATACAGTCTCTATAAAAATTGTACTATTCATTAGACTTTTCTCTTTTAATATGTGCTTTTAGAAATTTCTTTAAAAGTTTGCAAGGAATTAAATGCATTTATTTTATCAAATGACTGTATATAAAAATTCCATCTGTGGACTTCTGGGTCACTGTACAATCTTGCAAGAGAACCCGATCTATTCCCAGAGAAAGAAAGAAATTCTTTTAAATAAAAACAGTTACAAGAAAATAGTTCAAAAAGTGGAGATTCCAAGTTCTTCAGGGTCAAGATTATATTGTCAAATTGTCTGGAATATGCCTGGCATATGTATTGCACTAGTTGTATGAAATAGCTATTGTAAAACAATGTAGCCAAAATGGTCAGAGATGTACTGAACTGAATCAAAAGACAAAACTATTTAACGTTGAAAATAAGCACATTGGGTCTTGGTGGTGATTCTCATACCCTCAATATGAGCAATTTTCTTCAGCACATACAAGAAGCCAGAAAATGGGTGAAGTCAGGCTGTATATTAAAAGGGAACTGCCTATTAGTGAGATTTATTTCACTACAGAAAATAGTTCCAAGGGAGGGAGAAGTTCCATTGTTTGAGACCTCTAAAGTTAGACTGGATATAATATTCATTACATTATAGGGAACAATGCTTCACTGGCAGGAACATGAACTAGGTCAGACCTGCACAACTCGTAAAGTGGCGAGGGCCATATTACTCCAAAGAAAACAGCTGAGGGCCGATCCCCCGGTCCCGCCGACCCTGCCTCCAGTGCCGCCAACCCCCCCGAAACACCCCCCCCCAGTGCTGCCCAGCCCCCTTTAAATGCTCCCTAGTCCCCGCAGCACCGCCCGCCCCGTAGAAACAAACCCTCCTTCCCCAGCGCTGCCCCAACTGAAACAGCAGTATTGAAGCTTGGTAATATGTTATACCGAGCCCCTAAGGTAGTATAATTAAGGTAAAAGAAAAATGTCTTTTTGCTAAAAGTAGAATAAGATCTTTCCCCCCACTTCGTAATCAATTGTCCTGTTGAATTAATGAGGTGTGGATGAGGAAGGCGTGGAAGGCAGCACCTCCAGACAGCTGCAACCCTTGGAGAGGGATGGGAGCCAGACTAGATCAGTAGAACAGGTCAGCCACTGATTCCTCACTTGCCTCCTCAGCCCCCCGCCCCCCTGGCTTGCATCCTCACTCCCCCCCGCCACTGACCACCCGCCTGTTCAGCCCCCCTCCCTCACCCACTGCTTACGTACTCACCCCCCACAGGTCGCACAGTGAGCCCACCTACTCTCCCCTGTGGGCCGCACAGTGAGCCCACGCGGGCCACATGCGGCCCCCGGGCTGCATGTTGTGCAGGTCTGAACTAGGTGATACAAGAGGTCTTTTTAATTCTGAATTCCATATGTCTGTGAAAAATTCTCTCCTCTGCAGGAGCAAATATAAACCTTTGACAATTTTTTAAAAGGTTTTGTGCAATCTAGTGCTGGACACAGATTTTCCTCTATCTGCTGCTTTGTTTCTTAAGCTTTTCATTACAAATGGCTCTGTCAAATCAGCTTCACTCCAAATTTTGGTACCCGATTAATAATTTTAAAAAAATACTAATTAATTTTTGACATTAATGTGAGATGGGTGGCAAAATCCCAAGTTATCAGATCAAAGTAACTCAGCACTATGTTAAAACACACTAGGAAACATTTAGTGAGCACCAACAGGGTCTACATAGACCAATTAATGTGCACTCCCATAAGTACATATTAGCTCATTGTACAGACAAGCTCTCAGACAGAAAACAGTATGCACAAATATTTTACAAATGTGTTGTGTGTTGGCTTTATCAAGAAAAAAATGAGATTTAAAAATACATGTGTTTGGGAGATATAATCAGAAAACAACTTCACAATGTAAACTACATTATGAATAATACACCAAAAAGTTAGTTTAAAGTGAAATGAAATCTCACACACACACTTCAAAGAACAGAAATACAATTTTTTGTGAAGAATAGAGCAGGCATATCTGACAGATGCTGAGGTCAAATCACCCAACCTTTACAGCTAACACAAACCTATTACAGCACTTTGTACACATATCTGTGTTGTGAAAATATGCATGCGTTTTTAACTCTTAACCATAGATTAAAGTCTTGCTTCCTGTGTGGTTATTTAGGTGTTGTTGGTTTTTTTAAACAGACGGTCAGAAGTGAGGATGAAGGAAAGCATTTTGTGTGATCCATTGTTCATTCACAGAATGTAATCTTTGTTTTGTTTAAGTGTCACAGCTCACTGCAGTAATTAGTAGAGGAGACTATTTGAAGTTTTAAATTTTTAAATGAGGAGCTACAAAAAAAAGAAAACAATAGCTTTTTATGCTTAAGGTAAGAATATATTATGTATACATTAAGCTCTTACTCAGCCCTTGTTTTTAAAACTGTTACAATTAGCAACCAAAACTACAGCTTTAATGTAATATTTCGGACCACGACTGGGAAATAATTTTATGCTTCATATATCTGTGTATAGGAGACTCACACATTTAACATGTATACAGTAGATTTTATATATGCCCTTCACTTATCTCTGTACAGAGATTTTATATAGGACTGTACCACTATAACCCAGATGACTGGAAAAAGGCTAATATAGTGCCCATCTTTTAAAAAGGGAAAGAGGAGAACTACAGGCCAGTCAGCCCCACCTCAGTCCCTGGAAAAATTATGAAGCAGGTCCTCAAGGAATCAATTCTGAAGCACTCAGAGGAGAGGAAAGTGATCAGGAGCAGTCAGCATGGATTCACCACAGGCAAGTCATGCCTGACTAACCTAACTGCCTTCTATGATGAGACAACTGGCTCTGTGGAAAGCAGTGGACGTGTTATTTCTTGACTTTAGCACAAGGTCATCCAGAGAATTCAGGGGGCCTGGGGCGAAGCAATTTTGGGGGCCCCTTCCATAAAAAAAAAGTTGCAAAACTATAGATTATATTATATTCCTGTGGGGGTCTGGGGCAAATTGCCCCATTTGCCGCCCCCCCACCTCTGGGTGACCCTGCTTTAGCAAAGTTGTTGATATGGTCTCCCATAGTATTCTTGCCAGCAAGTTAAAGAAGTATGGGCTGGATGAATGATCTACAAGGTAGACAGAAAGCTGGCTAGATCATCGAGCTCAACGGGTAGTGATCAATGGCTCCATGTCTAATTGGCAGCCGGTATCAAGTAGAGTGCCCCAAGGGTCGGTCCTGGGGCCGGTTTTGTTCAACATCTTCATTAATGATCTGGAGGATGGTATGGACTGGACCCTCAGCAAGTTTGCAGATGACACTAAACTGGGAGGAGTGGTAGATACCCTGGTGGGTAGGGATAGGATACAGAGGGACTTAGACAAATCAGAGGTTTGGGCCAAAAGAAATCTGATGAGGTTCAACAAAAACAAGTGCAGAGTCCTGCACTTAGGACAGAAGAATCCCATGCACTGCTATAAACTAGGGGCCGAATGGCCAAGTGACAGTTCTGCAGAGAAGGACCTAGGGGTTATAGTGGACGAGAAGCTGGATATGAGTTGACAGTGTGCCCTTGTTACAAAGAAGGGCTAAGGCATTTGGGCTGTATAAGCAGGGCATTGCCAGCAGAGCAAGGGACATGATCATTCCCTCTGTATTTGACATTGGAGGCAGCATCTGGATACTGTGTCCAGTTTGGGCTCACACTACAAGGAGATTGGGAAAAATTGGAAAGAGTCTGGCGAGGGCAACAAAAAAATCAGGGGCCTGGAGCACATGACTTATGAAAGGGCTGAGAGAACTGGGATTGTTTAGTCTGCAGAGGAGAGAACGGGGGAGGCGATTTGATAGCTGCTTCAACTACCCTGAAAGGGTTTCCAAAGAGGATAGATCTAGACTGCTCTCAGTGGTAGCAGATGACAGAACAAGGATAATGGTCTCAAGTTTGCAGTGGGGAGATTTAGGTTGATATTAGGAAAAACTTTTTCACTAGGAGGGTGGTGAAGCACTGGAATGGGTTACCTAGGGAGGTGGTGGAATCTCCTTTCTTAGAGGTTTTGAAGGTTAGACTACACAAAGCCCTGGCTGGGATGATTTAGTGGGGGATTGGTCCTGCTTTGAGCAGGGGATTGGACTAGATGACCTCCTGAGGTCCCTTCCAAACCTGAACCCTAAGAATTACACACATTATATTATCTTTATTACTATTTCTCTCCCAGCCCGCTGCCCCAAGCCCACTTATGTGTCTCATTCACCTATTACAACTTGGTGCCAAGTAGATAAATCCCATTCTATTAGTATGAAATGTAATGCAAGGGACTGCAGTTCCACTGTTTAAAAGGACATACCTGGTTATATTTGGTTCAAACAGAAGAATGAGTATATCAAACTATTGTGCCAAAAACCTCATGACCCTATTAAGTATTTTTACTTCCTTTCGTATTCCTCATCCTTAACTTAAAGGCTGTGCCTATATTTCACTTCATCGCTAGTGGTTCCTTGATTCCTCCCCGCACTTTGCATGCTATGCCATTTCAGCTCTCCATGACGCTTTCTATCTTTAACCACATATGGTCCTACAACTTTTTCCTCATAGTGCTGATTTTGCCAGGATTGCCCTGTCTAATCCTGCGCACCAAGTGCCCTTTCCCCTCTCATTTAAACCCTTCTTTTGGTTCTTCTTCCAATGCTGACTCTCAAACTAGCCTTTATTTCACTATAATAAAGAGTTAATGAGGAACAAAGATCTATCTGTAACCATAAGCATTTTCGGGACTGATCACTGTTGTGTCTCTCATCATTTTGTGCCTCCTTCACCTTCCCTTTTTTTGCCATCATCCTTTACAGTGGTACAATATATCTAATTTAGTTCCTCGGTGTCTGTAAAGCAACATAATTCATACTTGTGGGACTATATAAATAATAGCTTCAATTAATATTTGCACTGATGTATCTTCAGTGTATGGGAAACATTGTCTAATTTGGTCCCCTAAAGGTAGGCACCTAAAGCAAAGTGGACTTATTTTCTGATATGCAGAGCACCAACAATTCCCACTGTTTGAGAGCTGCATGTGCTCAGCACATGTGAAAATCAGGACACTATTTAGGCGCCTGAATATGGATGTTGGAGCCTAACTGCAATTGGAAAATATTGGCCTCAATGTTGACTTATTAAAAGTAAATACTGAAATGATATTTTAATTTAGAATCTACTTATTTTATAGAGTGGTTGCTTTGTGAACTACAGTAATGCTATAAAATTAATATCCTATCTAAGGGGCATAAAGCTCCAAGTATATAATTTTGCAGGATTGGGAACATTAGTGCTCTGCATCGCGATTAATGACAAAGGCTGTTTTTATATATTTTATATATATATATAGAACATGAATAGGCCTTCAGGAATCAGAACAGAAACAAACACACAGGATCTGCACCTCATTTACACTAAGATCTGTTTATACCACTTCAGCTGCGTCAAAGGGCAAAGACATAGCACCACGTAAAGGTGCCTTAGGGCAAATGAACATCAGCTCCATATTCTAGAAGAATATTTCCCCCCATCCCATACAAGGGGGTAAGAGCTCCAGGGAAAAATTCAGCCACTTTCTCCCTGCCAAACACTACTCCATATCGGAACTGAGACAAATGATAAACGGAAGGATATCCCCAAAATCTTTGTAGCAAGAAGCTTTAACTGAAATTTAACTTATTTATTAAAGTTTTCTGTAATTTTGAATTAGACAGTTACTCTGCTAGTCAGGCACTGTTACAAAAAGGGAATAACCACCAGATAAACAGGAATGGGAAGTAGAACAACGCTTTTGAAGTTTAGCAACGGAATGTACTATTTTAGAAGAGAGGTGGGGTTGTACATTCTCAAGGCTTCCTTCTGTTGGGATAGATTCAAACTAGCAAAGATATGGGTTCACTTGGTTGGGAAAAAAGGTTCATTCATGGATTTGTTTTATGAATACTGAAATGCTTCAACCTACCTGTATGGCTGCAACACTGTGAACTGAAATCAAGTTAAAATTAAAATTAGTGCAGGTCACAGAGAAACTCAGCAAAGCTAGTTAATGTAATCATGAAAAACATTTGAAACCAGAACATACGTTATTGTACCCCTAAGTCATCTCCATATTAAAATAAATGCATATTCAAATGTTCCCCAGTGATACCCTTCTGCTCTTTCAAATTCAAAGGAACTCCTCTCTAATCCAATACAATCTCTTTCACTTCACATTTCAGCAGCTGTCTTGCATGATTTCTAATCAAAGCTGATGATAACTGGTTTTGGCAACAGATTGTAGTATCCCAAATGAGTAATTAAACAAAGAAAATTTGTTCTCTTCTTTCTTAGAAGCCTGGGTACATTTCATATTCCTAATATCTTCAAACTTAACTAAAAGGAGTTGATGGGTTTTGTAATCTGGTCAACACTTCTAATATATTTAATGAAGGAATGTCAGAGGTCTATGGTATTTGTATACTTCAGAATGTAGACAGCTACATGACAAAGATAAATGTCAGCCTAGAAAAACCATTTGACCATGACAATTTATAAGAACAGAAAATGAGAAACCTTTGGACAATAATTGATTTAGATTTGACTGAGAAACAAGCACATGGAGAAAAAGTAAATTGACATATCAAAAATCTCCACTTGGGCTTACTCTAAAATACACTTGAAAGGCGGTAAGGGAGTACATCACAACATAAAATAACACTCATTGAAAAACTATATTGATTTGGAAGGTAAAGCCACAGGGATGTCAACCCAGAAAATCACTATACTCAACTACAAAGGAAATTCATCACGGCAAAAAGGAAGTAGGTGGACCCAACAAAGATCATGATGGGAACAGAAAAAACTCAACAGTGCCTGATGTTACAGATTATTTTAAAAACCCTAGAATGATCCCCGAGCAATAAATAAAAACATGAGAAATCTAATGGAAAGAGACAGTGATAAACTAATTAGGAGGTGTATATTTCGTTGCCAGGACACTGGGATTTCTTTAAAATACACTATGTAACAGTGTGCTCTAAACAAGAGTTTTAAGTTAAAAGCGGTAAAAATCAGCACACTTGAAAACATAGTATGTAACCACTAAGAAGACTTTACACGCGCACACAGAACATATACTAAAACCACAACTATAAATTCCTTTCCTAAAATGAAACAGAACAGCTCTGAACAAAGTCTGAGAGAAGTCAGTGAGTTGAAAAGTGAATAATTTCAAATAGCCCACGATACTAAAGACAAAGTTAAATATTTCTCAAATTTGTGAGGCTTAAAAGAATTTTCTTCAGTGCCTGTTCTTGAGCTGTAGTAGGAAGAGGGGGAGTAGAGAAGATGAAATGGCATCTGAGTAGGACATATTTTTGGCTGTAATAAAATGCAGAGCAGTAGTGGGATCCAGTTGATTCAATATGACACTAAACATTGCAGGTTAAGAACAGGTTAGACAAACACCTGTCAGGGATGGTACAGGTATATTGCACAGAAGAATAGACTAGATGACCTCCTGAGGTCTCTGCCAACATCACAGAAATGTAGGGCTGGAAGGGAGATGCAAAACATGGGCTCAATCCTGTATCACTCAAGTCAACAGGAATCTTGCCATTGATTTCAAAAGCAGGAGCATTAAGCTGTTGTACAGCATATAATAAATACTATATGTAAAAACTGACACAGATATGCATCTCACTTTGCAGATGAAGAAATTGAACCACAGAGGGTGTCTCTATTTTGCAATGTAAATCTATGTTTCAGCCCTGGCTCAAGACTAACCCCCTTTGTGTCTACACTGCAACTGCCCTAACCCAGGGCTTGGACCAGGGTCCCAGGACTCTGCAAGGCTGAAGGATCTGAGCTCAAGGTAAGCTAGGACCCAAGGTCCAGGCCTTATCGCTTTGCAATGTAGATGCAACCCCCTTTGACAAGGTCCCAGGAGTCAGCTGGAAGTATCCCACAATTCCACGGGACAGCTTTCTTAGTACACTCTATCCCAACAATCTGCAACCACTCTATTGAAAATGGAAGCCACTCCCCTGTTTGTAAATGACAGCAACTCATGTCAGCGTTAACCCATTCTCTTCTCATCACCATCTGCAAGCACACTATCACAGAGCCTCCTGGGTTTGCACCAGAGAGTGAGCCAATCAAGGCTTTTGCAAAGCGAGCTGCTTCTTGGTAACATGCAGAGTGGGCAGTAAAGTTTTCCCACAGTGCACCACGGTCCTAAGGCTAGCGCAGCCACATTTTGGAAGGGCGGGGCACTAGGAAGTCTGATATGGTTACTTTGACTTGGGTCTGCACACTGCAGAGCCCCAGGTTCAAGAACGATTTGAAAAAATCTTAACATAGGGTTCAAAAACAATGTAGACACTCAAGCCCAGGGTTCCCTAACATGGATCAGCCGACTCAAGTCCCATTAACCTTGGGCTTACATCGCAGTGTAGATATACTCAGAGATGCATATCCTCCCTTCAGCTAAACCCATGAAACCTGCAGGCTTCACACTGGTGAATTGAGCTTTCTTTGCCTCCATTTCCCCTCTCTAAAAAAAGGGATAAAGACTTATCTAGCTCCCAGGGCTGTAGTAACAATTATTTGTACAACGCTTTAGAAATGTAAAACACTTTCTAAGTGCTAAGTATTATTATTTTAATTCATCTCACTTGTATTAGAGATTTGATGATGAAATACTCAGATTTAATATACCTATTACTTGTGTAAGTAGACCATAATTCATCTGAAGCTTGTAACCTAGTAGCTGCCAAGCAGTCTAACTATTTACATGATTTTCTGATGAAAAGCACTTTGACGGCTATTGTTGCAGTAATGAGGTGTTTCTTAAAGAACCCTAAGCAATACATTTCCTTTTCAAAAAATTATCATAATTAGATTAATACAATAGTTACAGCATTTACTTCTCAGAGATACAAAAACTAAGGCCCCAATGCTGCAAACTCTGAAGCATGTGTATTACTTTTCTTATGCAGCAAGTAGTTCCTTGGAAATTATTGGGCTACTCATATGAGTCAAGTCACACAGGTAAAAATCTAGGAAAAAAATATGGATTACAATTCATATTAAATTTGCATTTCAGCAGAAAAATAGCTCTTTAGTGAAAATAAAAAAACTCTTCTGCTTCCATCTTTATAAAAATTAACATATTTCTAATAATTTCATTCTTGTGCAAGATCACAAAGTGACATTTTTTCAGAGAATAGCTTTGGCTACATTTAGTCTCTGGATTGAGGCACTTTGTAAAAAAATAAAAAAATAAAAATAAACCCCCCTCAAAACCCAGATTTATTATTTTGATTTGCTAGGCTCAGACATATGGAAATAATATCAAGGGAAAGAATCTCTTACAAGAGATACAGAAATAAACAAAGAAAATATAGGCCAGAGAGAGAGACTTATAGACCCACAAAATGACTTAAGTTTTATTTACAAGATAGATGCAGAACCACTGTAACAAAACAAAAACAAACACACACAAATACCGCTCTAAAAAGCAGTAGCTAAACGTACTAGCACAACACGAGTAAACAATTTACCAGATCAAAAATCCAATAAACAAACACCAAAACCTAAAGGGTTGGTGAAAAAAAAGACCTAACATTATGCAAAAGAAAAAGGCAACACAGAATAGTTCAAATGGAAACTTTCCATCCCAAAATGGCCCAATCTAGAACTCGTAGATGTCAATGAAAAGAATCCCTTTGACCTCAATGGGCTCTGGATCAAGCCCATAGTGGAGTGGACTTCACTGACAGAGGAGCAGGACATCAGCTTCATGGATCTCGTAGTCAGACACTAAAAATTATTAGCATTTAAAAGGAGATGAGTATCATGAAAATCATTATGAACCAATTCTCCAATAGCAATTAAGGTTGAAGAAGTCAGGCAAAAATCCATTTGCATTTCTGTCATGTTAATTCTTGTGTCACACTAGTGTTACTAACAATATTAAATATTTAAAATGTGTTACTTCCAGAGCCAATTATATTTTTCTAGTGAGAAAATTACGTTACAAATGCAAAATAGCCCTTTCCTTCTTTTTAAGGGCTCAAATGGATTATGCAATTAATTCTATAGCAATATTATAATTGCTCAGATATTGGAACTCATCCTGGTTCAAAATGTTCTTTGAATAATGTCTGCCCCAGTCTACTACATACTGTACGGTCCAGATAAAATAAGAATGTCTATTTATATAGCATCTTACATGGTCTCAAAATAGTTTATAAAATTAGGCCCTGGTCCAGCAAGGAGTTCAGAATCTTGCAAGAGTGGGGAATTCTATACATTGATGATACCTGCCCATCATTGACAGGCAGGCATTTAATGGTACACCACAATCCACATAATTTTGTATTTGGTACAGGATTCGATGGTGTGAGGTAAATAAGGTCTGGAGCCACATTGAATGATGAGGATAAAAAGGAAATATTGAACATTGTCCAAACTGTGTACAGAATGACAAAGAGATTCTAGGAAAAAATAGCATATCATGTAATAGTGAGCATAGTGCACAAGTGCAAAGGGGCTGAATTAAGATTGCACAGGGAGAGGGGCTGGGGCAGTTTGGCAAGGAAACGCACTGGGAGCCAGGTGGAGAGAGAGGAAGGTGGGCCTGGCTGAGCAAGAAGACTAGGAGCTGGGGGGAGAGACTAGAATTGGTTAGGCATAGAATTGGGAGCTAGGGCAGGCTGACTAGTAGCTGAGGAGGCACCTGGTGGTGGTGGTGATGGTGGGAGACAGATTAGGAAGTTGGCTAGGGAAACAGTGAGTTCAGATAAGGAGCTGAGTGGATGTGGGAAGATGGGGACTGGCTGGACAAGCAAATTTGGATTAGGAATCAGTGTGAGGGGAGTAGAGGAGGGAACATAGATCTGACAAGAAGCTGGGGGGTAGGGGAGGAACTGGGACAGCCTGGGAAAAGAGAATGAGACAAGAAGTTAGGGAGGAGTCAACAGGGGAAAGGATCTGAGGAGGGATTGGCAGAGGAAACAGACTGGATGAGGAGGAAGACTAGGACTGGAAGCAAGTGGGGGTGGGGCAGAGGCAGATCGACGGCAGAAGCTGGGAGGGCAACACTGGTGACATGGAGTTGGAACAGTAGGGGGCACTGAGGACTGGCTAGCAAGGAGAGTAGGACTGGAATGAGAAGCCTGAGGAACGGCGACTGGGACTGGATAGACAAGGTGAATGGGTTTAGGGCAAGGTGCCAGGGCAGTGAAAAAAGATAGAACTCAGACAGGAACAGGTCAGAGACAATGAGCCATGTCAATATGATGCAATTTCTGGGTGTTTTAAAGTTTTCTTTTTTTAAGAACCTAGCAATTATACCCCAAAAGCTATCTTAAAAACATTTGGGTTGCAAAGTCAAGCACTCAAAAGTTAGGAAATGCCAGAATTAAGGTTGCAAACTTAATTCATCTGCCTTGGGTATTTGCACTATGATTTTTAGTTATATGATCACATAATATTTTTCCACAGGATCCCTGTACAGAGAATGGACCCACTCTAGGGATGAATCAGGGCAGTGAAGGAGGCTGTTTTTCTAGGATCCCTGCTTCATTTGCTGCTGAAGTTGGAAGGTATGTAGAGAATAGGGTAGGGAATCGCAGGAAGAGAAAGGACAGTCTCATGGTTAAGGCAGTCAAATGCTGCCCTGGAGAATTTGATTCTTTCTCTGCCTCTGCCACTGACTTCCTGCATGATGCTGGGCAAGTCACTTAAACTAAACTGTTCACAGGTGGTCAATAATTGTGTGTCCTTATTTTCTGGACGCCCAACTTGAGACACTGGAGTCTGACCTGCAGAAGTGCAGAGCTGCAACTGAAGTCAATGTGAGCTGTGCATTGGACACATAAAATGCTACATTAATGCAAAAGGTGTGGGGTATGTGTGTGTAATTTTATATTATACACACACACACTGTATCTACTACACACAAGGTTCTAATGAATACATGAGAAAGAACACTAGCCATCATGTGTCTAGGCATCATCGTATTATGTGCCTACTGAGAGACACACATACCTTCCCGCTCCAAACCATGGGAAAGATTGCCTAGTGGCTATGGTGCTAACCTGGGACTCAGGAGACCTGGGTTCACTTCCCAGCTCCACCGCACACTTTCTGTGTGACCTTGAACAAATCACTTAGTCTCTGTGACTAAGCTCCCTATCTGTAAAATGGGGATAGCAGCAATGTCACATGGTGTTGTGTGACATGTAGAATTACAGTAATGGGGGACTATAAAAATACATAAGTGAAAAACAGATAAATAAATAACTTGGATTGTCCCCCTGAAATCCACACATGGTGAGAACTCTACATGACCAGACTTCCCTCCACAGAAAAGAGGTCCAGCCACCACCATGACTCCACTCTCCACTCCAGAGTCCTGGTTCAATGACTAAGTAAGCTGGGAAATGAGGCACAAGTGGGCTAGATATGGGGTCTGAGGTAACATATCATCCCCTTGGTATCTAAAGGCTTGTGTTATTCTTGCTTAGAGCCTATGGGCACACCTCTACACTGCAATAAAAATCCCGTGACACCGACTCTCAGAGACAGGGTCAATTGACTTGTGCTTGTAGGGCTTGGGCTGAAGGGCTCCAGATTGCAGTGTAGACATTCAGGCCCGGGCTGGAGCCCGGGCTCTGAGACCCACGTACCATGTTGGCTTTCAAAGCCCAGGCTCCAGCCAGAGCCTGAACAATCTACACTCTGATTTTTAACCCCGCAAGCCTGAGTAAACTGAGTCAGGCCAGCTGCAGCCATGCCACGGTGTTTATTACAGTGTAGCTGTACTCTCAGGGGCCCAGAGGGAGCCATGGCAGCATGGCTCCAATGGCATCATGCTGCCAATGAGCTGGGGGGCAGAAATAAGAGTTTCTTAATCCATCCTCCAGGAATATGGTTTAGAATTTAGCAGGGTAAATTTTGGGGCCTAAACAAGCTGATAGTGTCCATTTACATTCTCACCATTGTAAGTAGCTCCCTCTCTCTCTGCAGTGCACTGAATTTTACACTTTCACATGCATATCTATAAACCATCACTATACTCTGCTAAACATTATTAACAGACTAAATCTAGTACCAAAGTTCAGCTCACTGAACCATCAGGCAATAGTCACACTGGGGCATTTTCTCCTCTTGATGAGCACACGTAAGTGCCTAGTTACGTTAATCATCACACGCATATAGTGAGGCAAATATACCCAATTGCATGTTCAGCTTGTCAAAATGTATCAATTATTCAGTTGGAAAGGTCTGGCTGCATGAATCATTTCAGTATTCATTCAGCACTAAGTAGGTTTGGAAAAAGGTGTTGACTGAAATATCTTAAATGAATAGAAGTTGTTCTTTAAAATCTTTGATGAAATGTAAGTATAACGATGTAGCATGAGTAAGAATTATGATTACTAAAGAAAGCACTTTTTCTTCTGATTCTGTGTGTCAAACTTTTGTTTGTTTTACTCCAGATAATACTTGCATTGTTGCAGGTGGTACATGATCCCTTAGGAAACTAGCTAATTCCCAGGTGGATGTTACCTGGAGTCATCAAAAGCAAACACATGAGGATCTTACTGTTGTAACCTTTGTCCTCCCTCTTTCTCTTCCACCCTCCTTACATTGTCTTGTGTCTAAACTTTGACTCTATGACCTTTGAGGCAGGGACTGCATCTTATTAATCTATAAAAACTGCCATACCATACTCTTAGGGTACTATATAAGTAAAAATATATCACTACCCAAGGACTTGCTAATTTCCTAAGAAACTGTAAGTCATCATTTTTTCCCAGCAATGTGCTAGGGAAAAAAACTAAGGGTTTGCCTAGACAAATAGTTGTTGTGCAGGAAGCTGAGGTGTAAATCTACAGGGCACAAGTGTGCCACACACTACCTGTCCATGTGGCCCTGTTACCGTGCACGAAAAGTTCTCTACTGCACTTTGATTTACTTTGCTAAACAGGAGTAAGTCAGTGCACACTAGGGACCTTTTAGTACTCTGTAGCAGGGTGCACATGGACAGGTAGTGTGCAGCATGCTTGTACCCTATAGATTTACACCCCAGCGGGCTGCACAACAACTATTTGTCTAGGCAAACCCTAGGTTTCTG
Source organism: Chelonoidis abingdonii (assembly GCF_003597395.2). NCBI lineage: Eukaryota > Metazoa > Chordata > Testudines > Testudinidae > Chelonoidis > Chelonoidis abingdonii. Next base: position 30,698,745 of record NC_133770.1, on the reverse strand, counting down.
GCCACTAGAAGGGAGTACGGGTTATGACTCTTGCCTAGAATGAAACAGACTTTCTCTGCCATGCTCCTTAATGGGAACCCGTCTCCTCTCCTTGACTATGCTCTCAATGCCATCTCCCTCCTCACCCTACCTGTGTCTGACACCTTCATACAACTGGGAAAGAAAGAGGGCTGAGCTGGTTTCAGTGGGGAAATAAGGCAGAGACAAAGAACAACTTGGCAGGGAGTCAACAGAGCTAATGAAATGATAACCTAGGTGGTTGCATTTAGGTGAGTGGAAAGTATATGGTTGTCAGTCTACAGGTAGTTGGATGCCTTGGGTGTCCTGGGACTTGTTTAAAATGGGATGATAGAACAGGACTAGAGGACTGGGAGGAGGGAATTTTTGGTCGGGAGAAGTGATGGAAGAGGGCTCTCTCTTCTCAAAGCATGTGGAGGGAGAGAGACCAAAAATAAATTTATTCTTGCTTAGTGCTTTCAAGGTTGAAAGTTAAGCATCATAATGTCCCTCCGATCATGGTATTTTGTTGGCATAAACAGCTGCAATGGGCCACTGATTCTGGTTAAAGCTCTTCATTTCTACGCCAGCTCAGTTCTGATGTTCTTCAGTGTCCAATGACTTTGCAGTGAGATATTTTTATGCTGTTTTTCTTTTCCTTCAGATTTCTAAACAAATTTAACACAGTGTAAACTGACATATTTACAGCCCTGGAGATGGACACTAGTCACAGAAAGAGCACAGCACACAAAGGATCAGGACAAGTTTCCTCAAACTGTACCACTAATGCCTCAACCTTGACCAGAAGGGACTATTGGCTAGCATTTAGTCTTTTTATTTGCCAGTCTTTGCATCTCTGCTACTAATACGGGTACGAGACAAATATGAACAGATGGAATCACTGCTTCACTGTTCATGCATATGTGCAATCTTGTTCACAACCTGCCTCCTGTAGTTCCCTTTCCACAGCACTGCCATTTCACTTAAGTAGTTGAGTCCTGAAGGACCAACTTAGACAATTAGACAAGGGATTTAGGCTCTGAGGGATGACTGAATGACTTTTATGCAGTAAACTTCCTCCATGCTCCCTTTACTTTTTTCCTTTGTTCTCCTCTCTCTCATTTTTGTTTCTCATCATTAATTTTTTTAATCAAGTCTGCAGCATCCTTGCAGACACAATGAGACGGTAATGTGACTGAGCTGCAAGAACCTGAACACATACTTTGCCTCTCCTGCTGTTTCATGCCCATTCACGTTGTTCTGATCTGATAGAGATAGGGAGAAAGGCTGAATTCAGATAATGGGATCCTGCAGCCAGGCCTTATTTCTGTTCCTTTAATATTGCTGATGTTGCAGGGAGGGAATGAACATCGTTTGGGTGTCATGGACCAGGTAAATTTTAGGTGAATTCTGGAGAAAAGACTGATAAAAGAAAAAATATTTTAATGGCAACATTTAATTGTTTTATTCTAGTGTATAATGTGTGAATTAGTATAGTCATGTAGCTTAATGACACAGATTAGGGGCTGTTTCCTTTCCCTTGCACTCTCAAGCTCCACTCTTCATCTCTCTCAGGCTCCAGTCTCCCAGTCGCCCTTTCCCCTGGACATACAGCTTCTTTCTCTTTCTTAATTCGCTACCACTCTTCTACCAAGTCTCATTTTCTTCCCGCCATCTCTGTCTCTTCTCGCAACAATTTATCCTCTGAGATCACCTTTCCTAATTCCTGCCCTATATCTCGTCATCATCTAAAATGATCCCCTCCCCTCTACTCCGACCATGCTCAAAATTCTGTGATTTTCATTTTCGCTTTGCTTTTCTTCATTCTTGCTCTTGTTGCTGCTAGTACATTTGTAAATCGGGGTGGGTGATGAATTCTGGAATGTTATGCGAATTTCAATATACCTCTGCTTTATGAACCTACCATCTTTTAATCATTTTAAAACAAGCCCCTCCAATACTGAAAATTGCAATAAAGTATTATGCTGCACATGTTATTAACAGGAAAGAAAAACTTCATAACAGAAAACAAACCACCACATCCGATAACTGTTGTAAGGGTTGCTGTGTGACCCAGTGGTGAGCATCCCCTCTGTGCCTGATCTGCAGAGGATCTGAGTTTATTACCACCCCAATTAAACAGCCCCAGCTAATGCAGCTCATACTTTTAGCTTTGGAGGTCCTCAATTCAATCCCTAGTGCATCAGCTAAGATGGCAATCATGACAGCTGTACTTCAGAGGTGCTCACCTATCAGCAACAGGCACAGTATGAAATCAAAATGGTATAAAACTGAATATTTGTTATTTTTGTGAAGTAGTTTTCATATGAGTTCCACAGAGATGAAAGGTGTTATACAAAAACAAGACTGGAGGGTTTTTCCCCTTCTGATACTGAGACAGATATGAAATCAAGGGTTATCCTTCTGCAGATGCAGTTATTGTGCGACTTCAGACTACAGAAATGTCATGCGGCAGAAGAACTGAAAAACTAGCTTTCAGAATTCTTATATAACTGGGCAGTTCCAAAATGGGCAGTGCCTGAAGCCCCAGTCTTCACCATCCTCCCCAGTAAAGAGGGGTCTTGAATAATTACAGATAGCATAAAAGAGATGATGTAATTGCTCAACCACCTTAAACTGTATTCCTGCTGTATTCTACATGAATAGAATACAGACTGATTAAGGGTCTAATGGGACTGACATGAATTAAGTTTACAAGAGAGAGACCTGATACCTATCTACAAAGATACAAAGGGTATAGATGCTAAGGAGAAAAAGATTCAGGATCTGATACTGAGAGATACCCTTCAGGGATTGCTGGGAAATCCAGGTGCTCATCATTTTTCAGGACCCGAGCATAGTACCTTTAGGAATAAGTGGATGATGTTAAAAAAGGAAAATTTAGGTTAAATTTCAAGAAATAATCTTCCTAGCTGTGATGTATAAAGATGAAGAATAGTGTCTGAACATAAAGTGGTGAAAAAAACCCATCCCAAAAGAGATTTGAAACTAGACTGGACATGGTGGTAGAATATATACTGTAAGATGCAATTCTGTGTAAGCAGAAGGCTGGACCAGATGACCAACAGCATCTTTTCTATTTCTAATTAATGTGCTTTTCTAGAATTCAACACAATAATATGACCTGGCACTTTTCGTACATGTACTGGTGTTAACCTTGGTGCCATGGCCAAATTCCAGCTCAGGTAAATTATCTTTACCTACCTAATTCCCCTTGAAGATTCAACTGACTTCAGTAATCTTAACAACTGTGACAGGAAGTGATATTTCACTCCAGAGATAGTTGCATTTCAGTGAGGGATATTTACACTTTGGGTGAAGGGTTCGGTAGTGGGGTGAATGGATCTTTATACTGAATATGTGCATTAGTTAAATTTATAAAGTTCTTTGGGATCATTGACGGGGGTTCCAATATATTGTGTAGATGAAAGACAACCCTCTCTAAATCACAGATCAACTTGTGGCTCATTACACAGAACCTGTAACCTTCTCATCACCAGTGCATGCTGGGAGGGGGATGGATGCATAGCAGAGCTCAACAGTAAGCTTTCTCTCCCCAGATCATTGTCCTGTAGAGCTCTTGATCTCTACAGAAGAGATGGTCCATTTCCTTTCTATCACATTCTCCTGTGGAGCCCTTACCCTCTTCTCCGTCAAAGCCACAGCACTCACTATCTGTGATTTTTAGCTCACAAAACAGAGTAGGTGAGCAGCTGTCATATTCTGGATGGAAGCTTTCATTACAGTCCCTTGATAATACAATATCAAATCTCTGTGGGCCATGATTTTTTATACTAAATTCCAGCAAAGGACTGTGTACAGAAGAGCTACAGAAACCTAAAATGTTAAAATAAAAATGCTAAAAGCCCTCTGTAAGTGTAACACAAACAGTCCTCAGCTGGTATACATTTTCATAGCACAGAAATTGTACAGCTGTATTCTTAAAGTTCTCTTAACAACACCATAAAGGTTACTTTTATGAGTATTTATAAGTGTATGTTCTGAAAAAAGAAAAAGTAGCTTCATATACTTCCTGAATGACAAAGAAAATTAAGGGTTATGGTCTGCCCTTTCACACTATATGGAAGAGACAACGAATTAAAATAATTCAGACAAAACAAGCCACATGGCTAAGTGTAACTGTGAAATATGACTGAACAAAATATTTATTTTATGGAAATGCAATACGAGTAAGAACTACGAACATCAGCAAATATGTCAAGAAATGTTGCATGTAAATAGTGAATTACAATTTTGCAAGGTGGCTCTTATCCTGTGTTATTTACACAATCCTTCAAATCCCGTATAATCTTGATTCTTAAATTTCTTGTTTCTGATTATATAGAGTGATATATTAAACAGATGTACATATTTATGTTTCTATCTCAATATACACACACACACTTCATATACACTACATACACACACAATATATTACATACACGATGGAGGCAGCAGTGAGTATGGTAAGGAGTATTAAAAAATGTAAATCTGAGGCCCAATGAAGCAAGATTATTTCTAATGTTGAATGCTGTCTAGGTTCTACTTATTGTCCTAGTCAATTCTGATGTCCTAAGCTGCAGCAATTTTACCCAGCATCAAAAATGGTACAACTAATGAAAGCTAATGAAATTCAGTCTATTCAAATTATTGAATGTGGCTTTAAAAGACAGGCTACAATTTAGCTCTGACCATCTAAGCAAGACCTAGCGAACATTTTTTGAAATTCAATTTAAACTGGATTGAGGTAAATCATCATGCATATTAAAAGAAACACATGATCCTGCTCTAAATCATGTTCATGCCTGGTACGGACATCAACTGTGTTCACTAAGTGTAGTCTTTTTATGAGTGAGAGATGAGTAAACTGTCAAAATATGATGAATCTGGCTCCTCCAGATCCACCACCACCAAAACCAGTAAAAGTCCCAGTCTGCTTGGTAGTTTTATCTTTCCTGTCCCACTGAATTCTGTTGTTGGCACATAACGAGTGATTGGTAGGGTTAAAACCTGCATTTAAGGCTCCTTGTAGTTTGATATGTAGTAAGATTTTCCATCAGGAAGAAAGCAGTGTAACTCCATTGAAAACAGCAGCACTAATGCATTTTCTAAACTAGAAGTTACCTGTGTTCAGAGTACGGTCATGTAGGTGCCAATCCCACAACCCTTACTCACGCGAATAGTCCTGCTGAAGTCTATTCTATACAGTATAGATTTTTATATTCTGCTCCTCACGTTAGTATCTGAGCACTTTTCAGTAGAGAATTAAGCAACGTGATCTATCATGTGTTGTTTGTTCTCTTAACTCCTCCCCAGAGGGAGAAGCATGCGGAGTGGAGTGTCTTGTTTTGGTAGGGTGCTGGTGTTGTGGGTTTTTTTTGTTTGTTTAATATACCTATTGGTATCTATGTCTTTATGCTAGAGAAAGCAGGTCAAACACACACTCATTGCACTTGGAGTGGAAAGTGGTGAGTTTTGGGATAGTCCTTTGTTTCTGAAGAAGTTCATTCCACAGTCTCCTCACCCCCAGAGAAGGTTCTGTCTCTTGCAGAGATGAGCTAGATTCTTATTTTTGAGATTTCCATTGTGCCAGAAGAATGGAACTAGCTCATGGCTCACTGACTAGGCCTTCTTCCATTGAAATGCCCTTTCAATTCTGGTGCTCCAAGTTACTACCCTCTTTCGTCATTCAAATGCCTTGAGACTCACTTCTGATGTGGGGCTTATGCAAAGTGACTCAGTAGTAATTCTTTTAAAATTCCAAATTGAACCATAAATATCTACAGATGCCTAATTCAGTAACTGAGTGATCTTATTGCTTTAAAGACTACTCCTAATCTCACCCCCATGACCTCCCTAAAGTTTGTTACCCTCACCCACTGCATCACACCCAAACTGAATTGTAAACTCATCAGGGCTGAAGTCATTTCTTTCTATTGGTACTCAAGCACCTTGCACACATCTGAGTGCTGTAGTAGTGGTAATAATAGATGACTGTAGAACAAATATGTTTCTGAGTCAATGTTCTGGCATCATCTTCAGTCTATAGCCCAAGAATGTTTCTAAATTACAGAGGAATGTGATTCACTATTACTAGGGCATAAAAAAATGAAATGTCCTTAATTTTCAGTACGTATGTAAGAAAATTTTCACATTATCAGATGCATAGAATGAAAGAAAATGTATTAAAAGCAAATGCATGAAAAATTGCTTTTACAGCAGAGAGATCTTAGCTTTAAGTACAGTTTAAAAAAAGTTAGATCAATTAGCAATCTGTGAATGTTAGAAACATCTTAACAGTGTCTCAGAGATGAAAGAGTATATCACAGAACAAGAAAGGGGGAAAATTAAATTATGTCTGCAGTCATAATGAATCAAAGCCCAGAAGGTGGTCTCCGAATCAGCAGGTTTTGATGAAATATTAAGGAAAATGATTGTTGAGGGAAAATGAATAAGCCTTTTTGATTTCTGCAACCTTTAAATCACACCTAGCTAATTAAATCAGACCAGATGCATTCCTTCCTTCCTTGAGGGGTATTTAGTTATCCTTGCAAACGGGTGGGTTCATGTGACTACATTTTAGGAACTATGCATGTAGTTGCTCTCAGGCAAATGGACAAAGTGCAACTTAAGAGGATACATAAAACAACACAGAGGAAACCCTTCTATACTTTTATACTAGATTTATTATGCCAGTGATAAAGAAAATCAGACAGTTTTGTAGAGTTTTCTTTATGGCACATAATACCCAATGCCATATACTACAACTATTAGGTTACATGGGAGGCATGAGCTGGAAGTAAGAATAAACCATGTCTCACTGCTATAGGCCAGAAATTGAGACTGGTATCTTCCATCTCCTCTGCTTGTTAGGTGAGGGTGCTGGATAGGAGGATTAGTGTCAGGTGCCCAATAGTAGGATTCTTTCTATAGGCACGATGTTCTTCTGCACTAATGGTTCGGTGTTTGGACACAGGGGACTTTTTATTAAATAATGTATTATACAAGTGCTATATATTATTACAAAATCTATTAATATTAATTTATTAGATGGTTTATAAAAATCAAAATGATGCAAAACCTGTTCTTTTCATGTTTCTTTCAAATTAATTAATAATGTAACATGACATAAAACTGCATAAAATGATCGTCTACTGTACTCAATTGCCTATCAGTTACAAATATCTGCTCTAACTGTAAAAATGTTTCATATGTCCATAACCTAAGAAAGATCTGCATGCATGAGTCAAATACATCAGACTGAAAACCTATTTAAATGTCATTGGTATTTTAAGGGATGGAAAATAATTCTGTAGAGAATAAGTACAACTGATGTTACAAGAACATTTTTAAGAAAATCATAATAATATAAAATAGATCATGTGAAAAACCTTTTAATTTCTAAACATCTCAATGTCTGAGCCATAAGAAACAAGATTTCAGTGTTCTTATATATAATCTTTTAGTTCTTAGAAAATTATGCCATCATTCACACTGTACCAATACAATACACTACTGGTTATACAGTTTGAGAAGGGGAAGAGTGGGTAGCATCATATCTTTCCAGACAAGAAAAAGTTAAACTGGGTCTTTAAGAAACTACTCAACGTCCAGGGCTGTCAATCTGGAACCTTTCATAAGCATTAAATCAATCTACAAGATGTTAAAGGGTATTAAAAAGACCCACCCAGTGATGTCATTTCCTTCCTAAAGGTTCCTGTACAGGACTCTTTTCCCCCTGACAAGACTGCACCACTTCCTTCAATCATGAAATACATGGAACGGAAGCAGGATATGTTTTAGGTCACATAAACAAACAAGCCAGGCTATAAGAACAAACAGTGTGGTTAAATATAGTTTGTTTTATATGTAAATAAGACTAATAATCAAATAACAGTGGGTCAAATTGAGTTGTCTAATTATAAGAACATTATAGACGTTTATTATACTACCTTTCACCTATTATCATCATCATATGTTATCTGTTAAGAAGTACCAGTGTACTGTACAAGATACACAAGGAGACACAGGCCCTGCTGTAAGTTACTTATAGTTTAAGGCCTCTGGATCCTGCAAATATTAACTACTTAGGGTAGATTATACTTTTCTGAGTGGTCCTGGTGAACCAAATTGGGCTACTTACGGGGCCCTCAATAGTGGGACTATAGGGAATGCCTAACATATCTTTTATAAGAGATATCCATGTACTAAATCAGAGCCAGTCTTTGGATGTAAGTATGAAGCAGTCACACACACGGTTACTCCTCCGAGGTAATTCATTTCATTCCTTTTTTTAAAATAGTACTCTCACTTCATCTCTTTCCTAAGAGCCTCACTGAAGGGTACGAACTAAATAGTAGTTCCATCCTCCTCCTCAAGGCAATTCTTGTACTTCCTCAAACACTGTTCTAAAACTACTTCTTGTTTATTGCAATAGCGCACGCACATTGTACTCAGAAGGGGTACAACACATGGGACAAAAGTGTACAGTACTGTGTACATAGCGCAGGATGGTGAGAGAAAAAACACTGTTGGATTTAGAGATTATCCAAAATTGTATCTTTGTTTCTTATGCATATTTAAAAGGGATATTTATAAAAGTTGATGAATCCAAAATTTGATCTGTTTTATAAATTATGTGTAAAACTCAAATCAGCCTTAACTACAGAGCTACAAGTGGCACCTCTATAATACCCATTTTCCCAACTGTCATCTTTAGCCAGGAAACTATAAAAGTTCTAACATGAGTGCTGCAACAGAACTAAAATTCTATTTTTCCCCAGTGAGCAGATAACTACTTTTCTTCATATGCAGAGCGTGTACTCCCCTAGCTCTGCCCATCTATTTCATTCTTATGATCAGGCAGCACACTGAAACATACAAAATCCTGCTTTTTAATGTGCTCAGAGTGCAAGGGTCTTGAGTACTTCACAAGAACAGAGTAGCCAGGCAGACTGGAGGGACAGCCAAAGGTATAACAGGAAACAAATTTGCTTTTTATTTGCTGAGGCTCATATTCAGCACAAAGAGAGGCATTTGGTAGTATTTTGTAAGTTTTTGGTTTTATTTGAAGGTTTACATGGCTTGTGAAAAGTTAGAGTGTAGGAAATTATATTCTTCAATCACTTCCATTTCAAATACTTAACAACTTTCTCCTCCCACCTTTGGAGCACTAATAATGCCCAAGAAAATCCAGGAAACATCAATTATGCCCTTTAGAGACTTTTTAAATCTGTGTATGCCCACTGTGAGTGCCTAGTACAAATGGAGTAGCCTATGCTATAACTATGTTGCACAACATCAGGCCCCAACTGCACATTTAGGTCAACAGGACTAGAAGGGAACAGATGTTAATAGCACCTAATGGGAAGAACATAACACTTCCTTTAAGAACTGGAAGGGCTATTGCTTTTCAAAAGCATTTTAAGGCTTTCAAAAAGCATTTACTATATATTTTTCAACAAGAAAACCAGAAAGCTTCTACAGCACAAGTATGCTGGGTAGCAGAAAACAGTGTGTGCTCACTCTGTTGCTAGATACTTCATTTGGTGGAATATATTTTATGATAATTACTACACAGATGAAACAGCAGCTTTTTTCTCCTTTATATCAAGTTTTGCTTCACTCTAAATAAAAACATTGTGCAAGTTTATTTTTTACTAAACTGTCTTCTACAGCATGAAAAAAACAAAAGCTGCTTTCTTCTTTCATATCTTGGCAACAGGATGTTGTCTTATTCCACTTTTGCATCTTGATTGTACACTTATACTGATGAAGAGTGACAAGTTTTGAATCTCTGCTTTGCTAAATTCTACTTCTTATAACTATCTTTGCTCACCATAGAAAATAGTTGCACTTAAATAAATCATTTACAGAACTGAACAGAGTTATTGCTTACTTCTAGAAAATTATAACAACCTTTAGGTATAGCAGCAACAAGGTGTACTTTTGGGTGGAATCCAGTTCACTTCCTGCTTTGTAACCTTCCATAGGAAGTTCATTTCTTTCTTATCTTGCCATACATTTTCCCACTGAAAACATTTCTAGAAGTACTAACTCATTCTGTTTTTGGAAAAACAACAAATAGCTGTCACTCTTTAGATTACAAATCAAGCCTGTTTGGAGAGGGAAGAAGCAAACATTCCAGGGTTTCAGTGAGGCTGTGGTAAATGTATAATTAAGTGGTTCTCACAATAGTGTCAGCACTTGGGATCTAGTCTGAGAGTATATAGAACATCTGAGTAATTAAAATGAATGTTTTGAATAGAGCTCACTGTAAATCTTCACCTCCCTCTCCCCTCCCAAATCATAACCCGAACACTGGATAGTGTCACAGCAAATACTCCTCACAATAGGGGCTCTACATAAATCCACATGAATTTATATTAAAATTTGTTTTATAGTCTGTCAAGATTCAAGGAGGAAAAAGGAAAGTAACCTAAGTCTCCGGAATACCAGTGCTATTAGTTTCTAATGGTCCCTAGATCCACAAGTCTATAAGACAGAAAACTATTTTTAGGCAGTCTAGGGGGTCAGGGTTGTTGGTTTATGGTGTTGGCAGTGGAAGAACAGGAATGCACTGATCTTCATGTAAAGTATGAGTGTAAGTGCTGAAATCAAGTGGAATGTAGAAGGCACAAAGGATCCCAGTGAGTCTCAAACCCCATTCACTAGCTGTCCGTCCGCAGTTCACCACAGTCACGAGAAGAATATGCCACAAGGAAGAGAAAGACGAGCCAAACATGCATGCCCCTCTTTTTTAAGGTATTGTTTTCTGTTGGTGCATTGGACAGGTCTGACTGTTAGCTGTTGCCCACAATGTTGTCATTGAATTACCCAGGATAGGAGGTATGCCATTCTTAAAAGCCCTTTTTAACAGGAAGTCAGAGTCTCATTTACATTAAGCCTCTTTTCACCACTCTGCCAGTATAAAGGGGCCTTACAATGGGCATAAATGTAAGGCTCCTTTACATTGCCAGAGTGGTGAAAAGAGGCTTGCTGTAAATAAGAATAGGGCCCTGTGTTTTTGAGGTAACACTAATGAAAATATATGGTTTAAAAAATATTTATACACCACCACAAATGAATTATGGAGCCTTATGTATAAACAAAACGGACAGGTCCCTGCTCTGAGAAGCTTACAATATAAAGGCTCGATTCTGTCACCCTCACTCACATGAAGGGGTACCTTTATTCTGCAAGTAGCCCCATTAAAACGCATCTCAGCACAGCTACTTCTGGTGTAAGATAGCACTGAACAAGAACAATGGTGGAGAATCAAGCTATAAGACAGACCATCCATAGGAAGGATGGCAATAAACAAAGATTGGGTGGGGTAGGCGCTACTCATAGCCTTATTCAACCCAGATAGTTAACAGTTTAAAATGTCAGTGGTTAGGTGGTTTATATTGCCTTAGTCTTTCATTTCACTACAATGCTCCTATACTAGCACCTCAGAGCAAATGAAAGAACTATCATAACTCTTTTTGTGTAAGAGAAAATCTTGGCACTTACAGAATGTGTCATCCTGTGTAATATCTCATATCTTCATCTATTATGGGTATGGCAGTAAGCTTAGATTTATGTGTGTGAATGATACCTCAAACTTTAAAGAAAATTCCTATGACTGACATTACTAATAAAGGAGAAGTTTAATATAACAGTATGGGTGTCGGTTTTTTAAACAAATATTTATCCTGGCATTACTATATAATATTTCATAGCTTTTGTGACCTACTGGGCTATTACAGAGAATTTTTTCACATAGGCCAGAAAGAATGAGTATGTTTATTCTACTCCTTTTGATATATTTTGAAATTATATTAGAATGTGTCTTGCTACTCTGAAGAATTCATTATTCTCACATCAAGTTAAGCAGAACACTACTGAAGAAATACTTAACATCTAAATAAAATGTTCCCTCTGATCTGTAAGAGTAGCAAATAAAAATCTGTAGTGTGACCTTGAATTTTTAAAACAGCAGTTGCCTTTTGGCACATCTAAACAGATGATAGCTGAGGCAACTGTTGGGTTTTTTTTTTTTTTTTTTCCCCAGTCCCCAAATATTTCTTTGACATAACTTGATTCCAGTTTTGATGGAAAAGAAACCAGTTCATAGAGGTCTCTTCTTCTAAAATGGGCATTTTTCTTTTTAATGGTCAAATGCATGCAAAAAGCATATGATTATGGTATTTATGTTTCCATTAAAGTGTCCTCACTGAGTTGGTGGAGTTTAGCCTACTATTTTTAAGCTATTTAGATTTGCGGCAGCACGGTGCCTATTTTATTTCAATTATATTTGAGGACAATGCACTCTTGGTGGGAAATGATTACATAGCAATAGTCAGTAAATGCCCATTAGGAGCTGTCTTTCTACTATGGACTCTCCAGTTATGGATGTTAGGTGGGTAGCAATAAAAACTCGATTGTATAGCATCATTGTCATCTACATGAAAAAAAATACTGATTAGCAGTCCATGTTTTCTTCTGCATGATGTAAAACATACTAACACACATTTTTCAGCTAAACTAAAAGCCATATCTACAGGAATGCAATTCCCAAGACACCCTTTTGGTCCAGTCATGTAAAATAAACATGCCTCATGAACTCTATCACATTTCTTTCTTTTTAATGTCTAAAGTGAAGAGATGATACATTTAAACAAAATCTTAGCAGCACAAACTGTCTGTGCAAATCATTAGAACATAGAATGGAACTAATATAGCTAAGACAACTAATATACTTGGAACTGAACTGATAACCAAGCCCTCAAACTGCCTGGTTTTTGTTACAGCTTCAATATTCTTCATTCTCAGAACATATAAGTTCCTCCTCTGTTAAGAAAAGCCACCAACTCTAGTTCCTAGAGATTGATTTGGAAAACATGTTCAGTGCTACAGAAGACAATCTGATATGACTAGAATTATTAAGATTTAAAATGGGTTTTGAAAATCACTGAGGCTTGTTATCTACCTACATTACTGCAGGCTTGAAATCTGCAAGGATTTCATAAAAGCTCAAAATGAAGAACACCACAATGTCAAACTACACATATGAATTGCTTAATGGTACCTTCTTTATAAAAGAACCATCTTATAGTATCCATCACTGATTTATTTTCCTCTAACCTCAGTTAAATTCTGCATACAGAAGTATTTCTGAAGCAATCTGAAATCTCATTGAGATGCTGGAACAATTTTTACAGTGGGGGTGCTGAGAGCCATTGAACCAAACTGTAAACCCTGTATATGATGGAAACCACTTCAAGCCAGGGGGTGTGGCAGCATCCCGAGCACCCCTAATTCCAGCCTTTATGAATCCCATATGGAAATTTACTAAGGAAAAGGTCCTAGAGAAGGTGCTCATAAATTCTATTATACAGAATTCTTGTAGTCAAAACTGGTATGATTGAAGTTGCAGTTAGGCAATGGGTGACAGGGGATGGATCACTTGATGATTACCTGCTCTGTTCATTCCCTCTGGGGCACCAGCATTGGCCACTGTTGGAAGACAGGATACTGGGCTGGATGGACCTTTGGTATGGTCCAGTGTGGCCGTTCTTATGTTCTAACTTTTGCATGAGAATTGATCACAATATTATCTCTATCCCCAGTCAGTAAGCAAACACCTCTCTCTCTTTTTATTTACTTTGGCATTACACACAAATTTTTTATTTACATTTTGGGAAATGTGTGGATCGATGCTTTCAGGAACAATTTTTTTTTGTCTTTTCAATGTATTGCAGAAATTTGTCAAACACGAACAGGTCTCATGACATTAAAAAAAAAAATCTGAGCACCCCCTACTCAGCAGGGGAAAAATGGATTTTTAGTAGCATGCTGATTAGAAATATTAGGCTGCAAAAGAAGTTTTGGGACAGTTTTTGTTTGACAGTTTACAAGGACAACATCTCAGTCATATCCATAGATGCTATCGTTATAGCATTCTTACACTTAACACAGAAACCTGCTTTCACAAGATCATAATGAGCAGCTGTATGTTTATATGCTTTATCTACCGCTTGTTAACATTCAGATAGCATGACAGTTAAGGTTAAGCAACTTAATGGTTAGTCTTGATGAAAATAAAAGTTGTCTCAGGATATTACAGAAAAACAAACCCTGACCATAGCCTCATAATTAGACACAATAGTTCTGTTGTAAGTTAAAGGAAGATTTGACATAAGTTCTGAACAACAGTATGCAAGCTATTCTGGGGACATTTTGTTTACAGGTTTCTTCACAGGAAAATTCAAATAACCTTTCATACATATTTAAATATCAAATTTTGTTTGGCACTAAACACAAACCTGTATAGAAATAAAATGTTCCAACTACACCAACCCACTTTTAATATAAACTGAACATTTCAGGGATGCTGTTAGAACCATCTAATGACAATCCACCAGACCATCTACTGAGGAAATACTATTTTTATTCATTTCTGTTAACATCTACAATGGCTGATAGCTGCTTTCCAAAGAGAAAGGAAAAGATGGTCTCTATTTAGGAGAACTTACATATTTAAAGACAGATAGGGTAGGGCAAATGGGTACAACTTATAATCAAAATGGTGATTCGTCACATCATTGTGCTATACGTTTATGTCAACACTAATATAAGCAACATGTTTAGGATGTAAATACTATTCCTATCAGAGGGGTAGCCGTGTTAGTCTGGATCTGTAAAAGCAGCAGAGAATCCTGTGGCACCTTATAGACTAACAGACGTTTTGGAGCGTGAGCTTTCGTGGGTGAATACCCACTTCGTCAGACGCAGGTAGTGGAAATATCCAGGGGCAGGTATATATATGCTAGCAAGCAAGCTAGAGATAGCTTGCTTGCTAGCATATATATACCTGCCCCTGGATATTTCCACTACCTGCGTCTGACGAAGTGGGTATTCACCCACGAAAGCTCACGCTCCAAAACGTCTGTTAGTCTATAAGGTGCCACAGGATTCTCTGCTGCTTATACTATTCCTAATTACTTTTCAAATTAGCCATGATGAGTCATCCAATTCCCTGTGGGCATCATGAGAGGTGGGCTATCAGGATAAACTTGATGGCTGAGAGATTAGAGGCCTTGTAAGCAAGCTTAGGAAGGGGCAGTCAATACACAGGAGATGGCACAGAAAAAGGCATGGAGATATTTGTGTGAGGAAATGACAAAAAGCAGATGTGACTGGCATCACTGGTGAAGAGGAGGTAGTGGGGGCAATCAGAAACAAGATGAGGGCAGATGAGTAAGAGGGGCAACGTTATTCAGGGCTTGGAAGATGGTGACTAGAAGCTAGCAGGTTGATACAGTGCTCAGGCACATGTCAAGGTAACACACAACCTGAGGGTCAAAGAATGTCTTTTATAAATAGCTGGCCAGGAGACACTGCCTTTTTTTTTATAATGACCTAAGCGTGAATTAGAATTTCAATATTCCCAGGCCAGACTACTGTAACATGACCTGTCTGGAGATACCATAAAGGCCAACAAGAAGATAAAGATGGTGAAGCAGGCAGTGACCCACATGCTAAAGAAGATATGCACACACAATGCATAATTATGAACATACCACACCCATCTCCAGACAACAACTAGCCGAAGACTCTAGTTCCTGGCAAGAGCTTTCTCTGAGCCTCTGTGGGAAAATTAACACAGTTAAGATGAATGTCTTGTATAGACTTTTGTACATTTTGAGAAGACTACTCGTCATCATCTCACCTCCTATTTTAAAGGATTTAGTAAGATTATCAAGATCTTCATATGGGGCCCAGAACAATGCCCCATACTATCTTAGTGGACGCCTCAACTCCCCTTTGATAGAGGCAGGAGATCCAAGAGTCTGAAGCACTCTATCATGTCCCAGGCCTCCACTGGTTCCAACACAACTGAATATTAAATCAGTTCAAGATCCTGATCTTCATTCACAATGTCCTATGCAGATTGGGACCCACCCCAGTCATCTCAAAGACTGGCTCTCACCTCTGTGCCCAAGAGCAGCAGCTGCATTCAAACAAGGCTTTCATCTGTCAGAGGTGAAGTTCTTGCAAGGGTCAGATGCAAAGCTCTCTCAACTAGGACCCATAGCCACAGATTTAAGTTTTTGATAGGAGATTAAGCTGAGCATGAGCCTCTCAGACTTGCTGCAATACCCATATTTTAATGAAGGTACTTTCCAACTTCATTTGAAGTTTGACTTCTATTAAGAAGTGGGAGGAGAGAGTGGAGAGTTAGGGTCCTGATGGAGAGTATTCCATGTGCTAGACAAGTTTGTATCATAGAGCCCAGATACTAACTACTGTGATGGGCACTTTACAAATATGATTCCCTTTTCATTTAAACTGTTCAATTTTTCCCAAGTTTCATTCTTGCTAGGTTTGCTGTCTTCCGTGTCTTTAGTGAATCCTGCTTCCTCACTGCCCTGTTTTCACGAAGTCATTTGTCCAGATGGCTGTTTCTGCTTCAATGAGCTTTTCAGTTGCTTTTTCTCAATTTTGATAGTGTATTGGGTTTGTTTTTTTTTCTTGTGGCATGATCCAATAGTCCTTAATGAAGTCCTCTGTAATTTCTGGACTTCAATAAGTAACTGCTTGAAGGTGCAAACAAGAGACTAGTGTGCTCTTCAATTCTGCCTTCTTGATTATCACCACAGTCCAACAATATCCCAGTCATAACTTCACTTTTGCTCTCTCTCATTGTCCTTGATCTTTCCTCAGTGATCCCACATAGTTAGCTAGGTCAGGCAGGTCTTACTTTTCTCCCTGCCAGGTTTTCATCGAAGATAACTCTTTTTCTTCATATGACATTGATGCTATTCAACTCAGGCATGAAACACTGCCTTTGGTCTAACAAGAACAGTTGTAACAGTCAGCGTAGCAACCATACTATCCAACCATACTATCCTGATTTTCAAGATCAATAAAAGTGATTTGATTTCTGGCACCTAATTATATTGCCATCGGTCAATACAGGGATAAGTAAAAAGGAAGAAGGCATGTAAAACTCCAAGCCTAACAGTGAAACAGTCTTTGTTTAGATCCATAAGTTTTCCAACTTAAAAAAAAAAAGTTGTATATTCAGACTGTATTTATTATATAAACAATTTTATTTTATGCACAAAAAAGGCCCTACATCATGCATATTTGCTAAGGAATTTAGAAAACCAGAGTGATCAAAAAACGAAAGGCAGCCATATGTTACTGAATGTTAGTAAAAATGTTTGGCAAAGTCCACCTGAAATTTTATTAGTTCTCAATATCTTATGGGGTATTTTTCTGTTATAATGTATATATTTCTGCCATGATGAAGGCCCCCTTTCAAAAATATTTCCCACTCGGTCCAGCTGAGGGTTCCTCATAACAGTTTCCATCCCTCTATTCAAAATAACTCTAAACAATCAGCTAAACTATAGGTGACAGCTACATCCCCTTGAGATCAAATGCTACATCATCACTGGCACCATGGGAATTTAATGTCTGTTGGTTTTAAGTGAAATATGCAAATTTAAAGTCCTATTCTGATGTAGGTTACAGACCTCAAATATATGCAACCAGGAGAAATGGTTTCATTTGGCTTATTGTAAGTGCGGCAGCATTGATCTTTTGAGAGGAAAGGTGGGGGGGCTCTATGAGCTAAAATGTATCTGCGATGAATCTATATATTTTATTGAATTACCAATGTCTTCTGTACTAGGAATTTAAAATTATTTTTTGCAAAGTTTAGAAAATACAAAGCTACCAAGCCAGGAATATGAACAAGAGAGGCATTTCTTAGTTATTTAATAATCAGAGCTGTGTGAACTTTGCCACATTTGGTCTATAGAAGTTTAGACAATTTTCGACAGTTCTTGATTGTGGAATTTGGCATCCCAATTTTTGCTGCAAATTTTCAGGCGAATTCAAGTCTCAGCCAAAACAGAGTAGAATTGTACCTGTTTTTGGAATGATGCAATGCAAAACTGACAAATATAGCTTAGTTTGGCCACCAAAATGAACAAACAGCACCCCCCATGACCACCAAACAGCTACACACAAATTTCTCCCCACCAGAGTCCATGGTAAGGAAGTTGGCCCAAAGCCAGCTCGAGTTCACTTACTTGGCCTAGGTTTTCTCAAAAAGTTCACACAGCTGCAATAAAATCAGAATCCAGGTAAGCTTTGCCAGGCTTTTGGTTTCATTACAAGAGTTTTGCACATCTCAACTAATTGCTCCAAATAGAATACAGAACTGTCATTGTCCTCCAATCACACTAGCAAGACTTCTGATAATTAAACCAGAGGCTGTTACAAGTTTGACTGTAATTTGAATTATACTAAATAGTGAATCTTGGGTCCAAAACCATTTAAAGAATGAGATGAAATGTTAGAATCATTACAAAAGCTTGTGCTTCTTATTCCATTATGACTTGATTTGTGTTAATTCAATATTTTTCTACATAAAGGCTTTTTAAAAGCCATTAATAAAATGCAGCTCTGGCTTTAAAATTGATGAACAGTACTCCTATGGCAAAAACATCATGAAGCTGAATTTTGAAACACAGTATTGACTGATATCTGGTGCCTACCTGTCTACAGGTGAAGACTTTGAATTTCTTGGTTTCTTCACTTGGGCATATAACGCTTCAACTGTCTGTCCTTCCCGGGGACTCTGTGGCCTGGTGTTCAAAGTCACTGCGCCACTATTTGTGGAAGAGTCATATGAAGCCATTCCAGCATACACTGGGTCAGCCTCACATCCAAATGTCCGGTTAAAATCTTGGATCTCGGCATAGTCACGTTCGCGAGCTTGTTTCTCTCGAAATTCCCGAGTTTTAGCTTGAATTCTGCAAAATAAAAACAAGGCTGAAACTGAATTTTTAAAAAATAACTCATGTGAAAATACTTTTATTCACAATGATATATTTCTTTCAACACAAGGTTTTTCCTCACTAACTAGCAGGCGCTTTAGGGCAATATTACAGACACATCCTGAAAATTCAAGTGTTTTCAATTTCAGTCTATGGGCTGGTCTACATGGGGACAACTCAGGCTATGTCTGTATGGCCCAGCAGTTCCGACTGCAGGGGTGTGAATTGAAGTGGGCACTAATGTGCTGCACTGTAACTCCCCTGTGTGGATGCTGTGGGTGTGAACTAAAAGACATCTAAGTTCACGTTAATGTAGCTCTGTTTAAACAGGAATACATTAATCCAAATTAGCTACCTTCTAGTTTGCATTTGTAGAGTCCATACGCGGGAGTTACAGCGCAGCATGCTAGTGCATGTTGCAGTTCACTTCCCCGGTAGTCCGAACTGGGGGGTCATGTAGACAAGCCCTCAGAAAAGTTCATCTGAATTAACTAAATGTGGGAATTATGTATGCCAAAGGTGGGGACGGGCAAGTTTCATTCCTCTAACTCCATAGATGTTTGGTGAAAGCACCGATTCCTCACACAAAATAACTGCCTGTCCACACCTCTCTTCTCAGCCAGTGCTATCCACTCTTTTAGATAGGAGTCACCTGCTTACAATCCACTCATCTATCCTAACGTTGTCATGGAATGTTTGTGCAGGCTCAGTCTGTTCTTTCAAGTGGTCTTTCCAGTACTAGATATTGCAATAAGACTCTATACTCAAATTCACTTTGGAGTGAATCTGGACTCCAATAGATTTGATTGCATACAAATAAAAAGCAATAGGTTGTGACTTTCAGTTAAGAAAAAACAAAAAATACACACAAGTGCAATATGATCAAGTGAACATTACCAGAGCAAGTTAACTTTTGTAATTCATTCATTTTTTGAAAGTTTTACTTTGAAATGTAATGTTTGTATTAATATGGGGGGGGAGGGGTGTTTCCATTTGATTTTAAGGAAAACAGAAAATCTAGAGGCAATCAGTTTCCAATAAATCTCTCAAAGGACACTCAGAGAGTTAAGGGCACTTTTTACTGAAATGATTCAATCTCCTCTTTTCAAATGCTCCTAATTTTTCTCAGATTAAACATATTTTTCAAATAAGCAAAGGAACTAGTTCTCCACCAGAATTATGTCCAAAACAAGTTTCAGACTTCCAAAGTTTTTGCTGTATGCCTATTAAAAAATAGTGTGATTACAACTTGTTACACAGTGGTGAAAAGACATATTTTTCACATCCCCATAATTCAAAGAATAGGTGGCTGTGATTCAAATTGTTTGCAACCTTAACTATACTGAGTTCTATCTAAAATACACATGGTATAAACACAAGGGACCAAAGCCTGAAAAAGACCTGCTTTAGCTGAAGATTTCATTTCTATTTTGAAGTTCTATGTTAATTCTATTTTGGGGACTTCTGTAACATCTGTTGATATTACTGCTATCTGAACAGAAAAATAAATAAGGGAGGTCAGGTACTGGTAGGTTCTGGCATTTTATTTGCAGTTTCAAGAGCCATCGTTTCATCACATCCTAGAAGCTTTAGTTGATATTGCCTTGACTGAACAAATATTTCAAATATTGCAGGCAGCCAACCTTTGAGTGCATGAAAATTGACAATTTAACTATAAATGGCATGAACTAAAATGGGTATTGGTCAGTCCAAACTATGCCTGATATGATTTTTACATGTGATGATTATGAACCATTTCTACCCAACTGGTGAGATCATCCCTAACGTTACAATGAATATCACATTGCTATTACAGTGAATTTAGCCACTGTTTGCCCATGAATATCACATAGCCATCTACATCCTGGCAAGATGTACTTTGTAAAGTTTCATCTATTCTTAATGATTGTCTCCCATTCATATGGTCACGGGCCATTCATGTTTTTGCAGCAATGAAGTAGCATAGTTCACTTAACCGCATATGGTTCAACAGTGTTTATCCCTTTTCCTGTGGCTGAGGATTGATAAAGTAAGGTGTTATGCCAATAATTATGGTAGTATCCAGACTAGTTTGTAGAATATTACCTATCATTAATTAGTAACGCATATCCTATTATTCATATATAGAATTATAGGATTAGTAGGTCCGCAAGGTCCTACACTTAATCTAAATATGCTATGCTGTAGCTTCAACCCACTGCCTCTTGTCCTGCCCTCTTTGGCAAAAGAGAACAACCTTTATCCATCTTTTAATACACAAAGTTAAAAATTAGATTCAAGCCTGATTATTATATAAATTGAAGCAGCAGTTTTACTGTGAATTATACCCCAAGTATTCAATTGCCATTTTTAATCAGTAATGTTAACACACAGCATAATTCTAAGGTTAAAGTTTTGGGAGGCTCCTTTCTATTGACCCACAAAATGTTTTTTAAATTACTCTTCTGTGTTTTAAGACTGAATAAAAAGAAAAACAGGCCTAGTATACACACTGCTATCACTTGCAGATGTTAAAAATGAATCCAGTCTTGTTTATAACACATTTTTTAAATAACGTTTAAAATACTGTTTTGGCTTACAGTCTTCTTTGGAACACGGTATGTTTTAACATTATTTTGTGTCTGCAAATCTAAAGGAATCCTATGACAAGAACGAAATATTTAAACACAATTTCACATAGAATGCTGGCTATTGCCCCAAAGGACACTTTGTGCTACAATGGCTATGATTTAAACCACTCTTAACTCTGAAATGTCTTTATGCACATGGGGCTAAATAACCAGCTCTAGATGTTAATGCTTCAACAGGCTTTTTAAATTTTTTAAAAACTTTTTGCTTTCTTGCTTCGTATATGAGCTCTCCACTCACCTGATTTCTATGCATTTCATTAAATAAATATACGTATGGCAAATTTAGAGTTTACAGCATTTTGGAAGGGATTCAAATATGTATGTGCATGTATACATTAATGAAAACATACAGTGCAGCAGGGGCTAGAGCCGAGCAGTCGCTAACATTTTTCATCCCCACCAATGTTTCTCACTCCTGCTATTTAAATCCTGCCTTCGGAGAAGAGACGGACTGTCACCCAGCAGTTGTGTGATGTGGATATATGTTCAAAAGATAGTAGACTGACAACCGCTGAATGTAATTTACTTATGCCATGGGACAATAAAAATGCCCATGTCTGGCATTTTAAATCAGTTAATTCTGAGGATTTAGGGCCTGCCTACAGATTTCTAATGGATTTAACAATAATAATAAAAATAATGCTTAGCATTTATATAATCCTTTTCATCTTCAAGGCATTTTGCAAACACTGACTATTTTTTCCGTGTTAAAAAGAATCGGAACTTTTATATTTAAAAACCACAAAAAGTTTCTAAGCCCATTTGGTTGTAAAGATGGGCTTGAAAATGTCAACTGATCCACTACTGTATTCCTGAGGTGGCAGACAATCTGAAACCGCAGCATGGGGAAAGGTGTGAACTCTTTCAATGTACATCTATGGGGCATTAACTTCAAAGGCTAATGATGACCATTTAAATGACAACACTATTAGCCACAGAACTTCATATAACTGTACGAAGAACTTTCCTCTAACAAGCTGATCCATTGACACCAGACGATCTATCATCTCTTGATTTTATGTTCATTTGAAATGATATTTCACAGAAATAAAGGCCCCTGATCCAGCTACCAAGCCACCACAGCACATGGTTAATAACCACCAATGAACCCTAGGCTTGCACAACTCTTGCTAGAGGCCTACTCTGGCACACTCACGGCTTCCTGCAAGTCATTGAGCACATGGTTATTTTGTTGTGCACCTCTCACTATACCACTGTAATTGGTACATCTAGTTCTCTTCCTCTCCATAACTAGTATGGATACATATTCTGTAAGTACCACTGTTTATGACTCCTGGGACTCTATTTATTCCTTGTACTTAAGTCAGAAATCTTACCTGACTATGTCACCTGGAAGCTGAAAGTAGGTTTACAACTACAGTATTGTCCAGATAGCTCTGGCCTGGCCATTAGCCCCCATCTCTAGTATGGAGGAATAGACAATACACTTTGCCCAAAAGGAATTATCAGGATCTTGCTTTCTAAAGTGAGGAGACCATTCCAGCCAATTTGAAATCTGCCAAATGAAGCCAAAGGGAGTATCAGCACATCTCTGATCACATTGCTGAGAATGAGATCCAGCAGACTAGATGACCCTTGTGGTCTCTTCTAACCCTATGGTTCTATGATTCTATGATTGTTCGGCAGCGCCGAAGAAAAAATGCATGAAGGTGTAGTACAATTAAGTGAAAGATTTGAATAACATCTCCAGCAACCACAGACAATCTGTTCCCTTTTCAAGAGACTGGACTGAGTGCTTCCCATGTCAGGAAATTGAATTTGTGGACAGTGGAAAACTCAAACCTGAGATACCAGCAGATGAGAGTAAAGGTCGATAAGCTGGTCAGGCCATTGGAGGAGGAAAAGCCTAACTCAAGTATTGGCTAGGAGTAAATTTTCCAAGAGTACCTAAAGCAGCCTAAATCCCATTTGTGGGACTTTTTTAATGAGTGATTTAAGCATTCTGGAAACTCTACCCTATGTCTTTATTAATGGGCAGTGTGGGAGTACAGTTTGTGGCAAGCACACGGCAGGCTGGGAGGGAGACTGTAATGAACCACAGCACCCACAGTATAAGCACTAGATCTGTTGTTCTGAAGGAACAACTGTCCTCCCATAAAAGCAGAAATGGTATCGGCTGCTCCGTCAGGTCTGCAACATGCCTCGTCAATTTAATTTGTTGGTCCTGCTGCTGCCAAGATTCAACCATTGCCCAAGTGATAATCAGTATGCTAGCCTCTTCCACCAAGGCTCAGTGAATTACAAAAATCTGCATTGAACAATCTCAATTCCAAGTCAGTGATGACTGAAGCAGTGTTTATTAAGGATTGAAGTAGCATTATGTAAGGGCAGAAGCTAAATGGCAAGCTGCTCGATACTGCCAGTTCACTGGACCAGCTTCCCCCCTGCTTCTGCGTAATAGATTCGAAACAGGAAAAAAACAATGGCTGTGATAGAAAGTCTGTCAACATGTGTGTGCCATTCAAATGGGATACCAGCATTCAGGCCATTTCTTGCCAGAGTGTCCCTCCAGTAAAGAGGTCATTAGGTGGGTTGGTCTGTAGCCGTTTCTTGCCAAGGATCCCCCTTTGCAGATGGAAAATGCCTTATGGGCTTGGCATACCAGCAAGTACAGCTCATGCAGTCCATACCGCCCTCTACTGCTTTCAGGGTGATGGAAGCCTTTTTTCTAGTTTCAGCAATCCAGTCAGTGTATGAAATTACCCTCTTCTGTATCTTTCTTTGATCTTTATCTGAGCCTCATAACCACTTCTACTTACGATGGGTCCCACCCATCCATCCAAAGATCTCAGACCTGCTTTCAATGGTACCTTGAGGACACAGGTGAGAATTATTACCAGTTGAGATCAATGGCTGAAAACTAGAATCTCAGTTACACTCCCATACATCACTGACAATTTTGCACAGTCTGCAGAACTGGCACAATTTTTTAGGATTTTATTCACTTTTTTAAGCCATCATTCATCTCTGCAGAACCTACAGAAGGAACATTTTAATCAAAATCAGTTTATTATGGACAGCACTGATGGACAGACATACATTAGTATATTAAATACAAGCAAAAAGAAAAAAAGGTCAAGTAGGAAAACCCTGTAGAAGTGGAAGCACAGAGTGCTCATTCCTTTTCACCCTCCATTTGCTTCAAGCATCAAAGTGAAAGGATTAATGGTACAGAACATTCCTTTTCCTGCTCACCTGCACAGCACAGCCGGGAATAGCACAGCACAGAGTTCAGAAACCAGCTTTAGCATCCCATGGCATGCTCTTCTTCGCGTTCACAGACATTCTGAAGCAAACACCAAGTAGTCATGACTGTATATGTGCAATTTCTCTTCAGCGTTAGCCCTCCAGTCTCCCAAAATACACGAAGCACCACTCGACACAACTGAGCCAACATGTCCTCATCCTTATAATCTGGGCATGGAGTCAAAAGCCATGAAGTGCAGTTAGCAGAGAATCCCAGCTGGTAATTCTGCTGAGGGGAACGGATAGTAATGTTGCAGTCTGGCTCTTAGGAATTCTTTTATGTTCTGGCATCTTGAAACTTGCCACACCAAATGATATCCACCTCCCTGGAAGTGGCTCCTGTGATCCAGCACAGAGTAGCAAAACTTTCAATGCTTTGGCCTGATTGAAAGAGCAAAGAAGTGGAAAATGAGACCCATCAGTAATCCAAGCATGACTTGGGAAGCTCCAGCAGTGTTGTTCAACCCCTCCCCCGCTTACATCAGGTGCTCCATTTTTATCAATCAGTAGCACTTGCTTTGTTGGACCATTTCTTCAGCTGTGATCTTCCCCAAGACACAGAGCTCTGCCAGGGAACAGCATTTGGTGTTTGTGGCCAGTCTCCAGAGGGCCATGACAACTCTATCATGCAGAGGGACAGCAGCTCGCATACTCACACATTTCTGTTGTTAGGCCATTCACCAGCCAGACACACAGAATGTCAGAAATGTGATTAGTCAGTCGCATCTGTCTCATCTGCTAACTGATGGTTCAGGTACTTATACCATCATCCTGCCAACAGGCTGAGCTCAGCCTAGCCCACAGGGTCCTCCTCAATCTTCAGTTTGGTAACCTAAGTGGACAACAAATTCTGCATGCACCTTTGCCTCCTCTTCAGACACTTAGTCAGAGCATCCTGGGTGCTGTTATCTCTTCTATGCTGCTGTGCTTCCACAGTATTGGGTGACAAGCAGCATAATCCTGAAGCTGGAAGATGAAGCAATCTGCAGTGACAAAAAAGTCTCCATGATGGAAAAAGCCAGCATGACCTGTGAGGCGGGGGATTACAGGTTTTACATAAGAAATCCCATAAATCCTAAGGGGAAAAAAACAAAAATATCCACAGTTTTGGTGTGTGCAACTGTTGCTGGGGCTCCAGGGGATAGCAACATTTCCCAGAATGCTTCCTCAAGTTGCTTCCCTGGTTGGGCACTTTTAGCCGTGAACATGAAAACACAGTTGTGAGGGCAGAAAGCTGCAGCACTGTCAACCTGAACCATGTCACTTGTAACCTGTTAAATGATTGCACCCTTAACTTATTACAAAACAAAGATTCCAGCTGCACTGTGGATGGAGCCAATGCTGCATGTTGTGAATATACTATCAGGTATCCTTTTGATTATTCAGATAATTGCTACTGTCCTTAAGAATTAGAGTAAACACACTGTTTAAGTGCTGCTAGCTACAAAGTGTTAGATTCCTGTAGTGCAGCCTAGAGGATTTCATGGGTTTTCAGTGCTGTTCAGTTCAACAGCAATAAACACAGTTTAGTTTAACAAGTTAATAGACATAGTGGAATGACTCCTCTTGTTTTTTTACATAGGCATTCTGTATTAAAATGTAAGTGTATGGACACGTTGGATTAAAAAATAAAAGCAAATCCATTGTCCCTGCAATAATTCATAAATTCGGGGAGAAACATTTTCCCCTAAAATTCCTTGCAGATTTCTCTCTCTCTTTAAAATACATTCTTGAATTGAACCCAAGTTTCCAACAGAGATGGGTGAGTGCACAAAGTCATTGTACTGCCTAGACTACAGATACAGTAGATCTTTAATATACGATCTAGTACTCCGTGCACTATGAAAGGTACTTATAGAAAATAAAAGGTGTTCTGTTAAAAAGCTGACTGTTTTTAGCAATTGTCAGTCCACCAATGGCCCAGTTTAAGTATCAACTGAAATCAATGGCAATAGTTTCATAGACTTCAGTGGGAGAAGGAATGAGCCCAAAGAATTGGCAAAGCTCAGTCTTATGCTCCACTTCTGTGTTCTCTTTTGCAAAAACTATGACCCCACTGAATTACTTTATACACTGCACCCATTTTATAACATTATACCCATGAGCATTATGTAAAAATACAATCAACAATACTAAAATGCTCTTCACTAAACCTATGGTGAAAAGAACAAACATCACTCACATCTATACTCCTTCCCAAAGATCACCAAGGAGAAATTCATATTTTGATTTTTTCTTATACTCACTAATGAATTTTATGCAAAATGTTGTTCAGGATGTCA
Source organism: Chelonoidis abingdonii (assembly GCF_003597395.2). Classification (NCBI taxonomy): domain Eukaryota; kingdom Metazoa; phylum Chordata; order Testudines; family Testudinidae; genus Chelonoidis; species Chelonoidis abingdonii. The sequence continues at coordinate 30,671,709 of NC_133770.1, read as the reverse complement.
GAAAAGGTTTGCCATGGCTCACACTTCTATGGAAAACAATGGAACAATGAATATCTATTGTACATATGGATGTAGAGGGGATGATCACTGCTGAGAAGCATTAGGCAGCATTGGGATAAACCAAATCAAAAGCAGACTTTACAACTGAATGTGGTATGGTTCTATTTTAAAGATATATGTGAACACTTAGTAGGTTATGTAACAAAACCAAGCAGAAATTCTCTCGATATTACAGTATATAGAATGACTTCTTTTCTTTGTGTAGGATGAAACAGTTTTATGAAAATATTTGGCTGGTGGGGGTGGGGGTTGGTGTTTTCCAATAAAAATATTATGGTCTCTCTGGGAAATTTGGAAGGACACCAGGAGAGTGTACTGCTGTTCAACCCTTACGCCATCTGATACTTTAATAGTTCCAGATGGCCTTTACTGGAAGATAACGCTCCCTTTATTCTTTTATGATGACCTTTCAGGTCACAAATTATCTGTAGGATGCTGTTGCCATCCTTTCTTCTCAAAAGTAAGGTAGATGCTTAACATTAAATGTCAACTCTTATTAGTCCAGATTTCCAATGACGCAAAGAGAGTCAGTTATTCCAATCACCATCACCATTGGAGGGTGGGGGGGAGAATGTGTTTAGTTTTGGCTATGCTGATATTTTTCCTCTATTCTATAGAGAAGTAATATTTTGTTAGATGCACTTTTTCCACCAGATAGCTCCTGTTAACACATGTGGCCAACTAAAAACAGACCATATGGTTTATGACCATCATTTACAATATGTAAGAAGCTGTTATAAAGAGAAACTATGACGTTTTGGTGCATGCCTTTTGATTTTTGTTTGTTTGTTTGTTTTTAATTTTCAAAGGGTTTATTGTGCAAGTTTCAGTGCTAGACAATAATGAACATTCACAGAGGTTTTATCATTTGTCCTTTTCCATAATCATAAATAAAGTACATTGACCTTACATAGGAAAAATATTAAATAATCTAATATACTAAATAAAGTAATAAGGTTAATTTCTTTCCTGCTGTCACTAAATTCATGTTAGCAGTTTCTCTTCAGCTTGACATCAATTAATGATTTTAATTCCAGACTCTTGTCACAGTGCTCACCACCCTTTTGTCTAATTAAAATGGATGATGCATGATGAAGGGAAAACACAAGACTTCTGTTCTCGTTGTAACATTTCTATTCATTAGTATACTTTTACAACAAAAGGCTTGCAGCTTTAATGGCATTAGAGGAAGATGAAGAGAAGTTTATTATATGTAGGAGGTATAGGCTCTCATACCCTCAGGAAATATACAATACAGGAAACTGCCTTTATGGAATGACCAAATCCTCTGGGACAAAATATCAATGGGCTATTTTAATTACTGATATGCATATGAAGTGTTGCATTCAAAATGTGGGAAACAAAAAGAGAGACACTAAAAATACAGTCTTGTTTATGTTCAATATTTTAAAAAAATCTGAATTCATATAAAATATTTCCATAGGGTACTGAGTAATCTAACAAAAGAAATAAAAAATCTGCTTCAGAATGACTCTCTTAAAATATATGGTACAACACTCTTTCTGTATTTCTACTAGACAGAAGTTCACTCGTTTTTCTTCCATTACTTGTAGTTTTCTAACCAAGTAGATAAAGCAGTAACAATGGTTGTTGCAGGAGGTTGTTCAATCTGCTGTAGTTAAGAGCTCTGTCAGCATGTCTAATCTAAATTTAGCTTTTCGCATGTTTATAATATGGCATTAAAATTTACTCTGGGATGAAGTTCAACATAACATCATAAGTAGCCATTTATAACATCAATTTTCAGTTACTGTCAGGTAGCTCTGGTGCACTACAGTATATAGAATTTCTGAAAAGAACATTCCCTTTCGCTTAGTTATTCTCTGAATCCTTGTTTTTATGTAAGTATATTGAGTACTAACAATGTTTTCATTTTGGGAAAGTTGGGCAAGTCCCCCATAAACTTACAAAGAAAGACTGGGATTTCATAGATTCAAAGACGTAAAGGGTCTAGTTCAACCTCCTGCATAGCACAGGATTTACCACCACATCACTTACAGCAGCAATACAGAAAATCTTATGAGCTGTCAGAGGATACTCTCCCTACTCAAATATCTACCTTCCATGTTCTTTGGCTGTGATATTAAAAACATGCACTATCCTCTATTTAGTCAAGACACACAAAAAACCAATGTTGGGAGCTCCCCCTTCTGGCTCTACAGCTGCAGTTGACAGACACTATTCCCAGAGCAGTACTGATGCCATTGGTGGTGACATTTGCACAGAGAAGTATACAAACAGAAGAATTGTGTAAATTTAATCTCCTTTACAAATGAAAGGACGAAAATGTCAATGCTTCCAAAAAAAAAAAAAAAAAAGGTAAAATTATACTATACTTATATATAGAGCGAGAGCGAGCACATATCATTCCTAATCCACACAAGTACAAAAATAATTACTATATAATTGAACATCATCTTTAGAGTACAGAAGACGACAAGACCCAGCCAGCCTGGGCCCCAACCTCAGTCAAGCACTTATTCTCACTACTCTCTCATCTGCCAAAGACTCTCCCCTAACATCTCATAATAAGTATCCAACCCTTTTTTACAGCCCTTTCTCCCTCCCCGAGTGAGTTTCTCATCACTCCCACCACAAACACTTCATATATTTCTCTTCCAGGTTCAGAACATTCTCTCTCTTCCCAATGCCTGCCCCCATCCCAGACAGATGCTCAGAATGCATCTTCTTTCCAAACAGTAGTGTTCAAAGAGTTATACAGTTATAATTGGTTTTGCGATTATATAACTTTACAACTTCTGTTTTAAAATTGAATTTGGCAAGTGAATTGTGTGTAAAGATTGTCTAGACAGTTTGGGGCTTATGAATGGGGAAGGAATAAAATATTAAAATTTTCTAGTGGTTAAAAATATAGTAACCTAGAGATATTTAGCAACTGAACTTAGTATCAAAGTGCAATAGCCAGAATGAAAATGTTCCATTAGATCAATTATCTTTCAAGACGAGACAGATAATGGACCCAAGGCTGGATTAAGACACAGGCACTACAGGTCCATGCTTACAGGGCCATTCATATTCTGAAACATAAGATTACATCAGAATTTCACCTTTTATTAAAAACAAGTATCTAGCTGTGATGAACATTGAAAATAACTCCTTATCATATAACTATTATAGATACCTCAGTCTATATTTCTCTCATGTCTGCTATATGCGTAAAAAGAGTTAATTTAGTTCTAAGGGTGGAGGGAGCTACTTCTCTGCAAGGCCGCAAGCTATAGGTGTATTTAACCAAACAATACAGACATCAAGAAGATGATGTTACCTACCTTGTACAGGAATGAGTTTTTCAAGACATGTCCCCTCTGTGGCTGCTCCACATCAGGATAAACATGCATGACCATGTGCTCTTAATTGGAGGGATTTTTTTCAGCTGTTCTGTGGGTTCACACCAGTGCCCCAGGCACCATCATGCCCCAACAGGAGGGTACATAGGGAAGGGTGAACCTGCTGCCACTCCAGTTCCTTCTCAACCACAACAGTCCAAAGAGAGAGATTCCAAGGCAGAGCAGAAAAAGGGTGGATAGTGGGACACACATAGGTACACGCCTCTCAAAGAACTCCAGTTACTATACAAGATAAATAATCTCTCCTCTGTCGAGTAGTGTCCCTATGGGTGCTTCACCTAAGGAGATTCCAGAGCCGTATCCCCATCATGGAGAAGGTTGCTGAGGAGGAGGATTCAGTACAGATCATGGAACAGCTTCACTGAAAGCTGTCAGCTCTCAGAGCAGTCATGAGAGCGTAGCGCTGGAAAAATGTGGGTACTGAGGACCAGGTGGCTGCTCTGCAGATGTATGGAATAGGTATGTTTTTTGGGCGAATGAGGTAGATTGATCCCTGATGGAATGAGCAATGACTCTCGGAGGAAGCCCAACCCCTAAGGCTTTGTAACAGTTTAAGATGCAGCCGGTAACTGATTTGGATAGTGCTTGGGTGGAAATCAACTGCCTTTTCATACATTCTGCAATTCAGATGAAAAGTCTGGGTGAAATCCTGACAGGTCTGGTCACATCTATGTAAAAAGCTGGGAGTTCTTCTTATGTCCAGTGTATGAAAGCCCATTTCTTCTACGGAAGAGTGAGGCCTGGACTAGAACACCGGCACGTGAATCTCTTGGTTGATGTGAAATTCTGAGGAAACCATGGGAAAGAAGAGATAGTGAAAATTAAGCATCATCTTGCCACAGTGAAACGCTCTATATACTGGGTGCAGTCATCAAGGCTCAAAGCTCTCCTATCCTCCTAGCCAAAGTGATGGCTATGAAGAATGTCGTGTCAAGGGACAAATGAAGGAGGGAACAGTTCGTCATAGGTTCCATGATCATGGAGGTTTCCTCAGTGCTCTGAGGACTAAACTGAGGCCCCAAGGTGGAAAGAGGTTGAACAGGCCTTTCATAAACTCTGTTGGGGTTGGATGCGTGAAAACTGAAAATCCCTCAATAGGGGCTGTGTGTGAAAGGCTGTGACAGTGGCTAGGTGAACTTTAATGGAACTCAACGATAATCCTGAGGTTTTTAATTTGAACAGGTAATCGAGAACATATGTAAGGCAAGACTCAAGAGGAACCTTAGATCAGCATAGATTCTGCAATTAAGTTTGCCTTGTTGAAAGTCTGCTATGAAGCAGAACTGTTAATACACCTAGGGAGCAGTCTTGTTCTATACAAGAGAGCTATCTAGGAGCCAGGCCTTGAGATGAAGTGCCACAAGATTCGGGTGAGTGATGGATCTTGACTCTTGGGTGAGAAGATTCATTGACAGGGAAAGATGGAGAGGCAGTAGCAGAGACATGTGAACTAGGTTTGTACACCTGTCTGAGTCAATACTGTGCTATGATGATGGCTAGTAATCTTTCTTGTTTCAAATTGTTCAGGAATATAAACAGTAGGCAAGTGGGGGGCAAGCATAAAGGAGTACACAAGGCTAAGGAATAACTAGGGCATCCCCCATTGAGTTGCAGCTATTTTCTCCCCTCAAGCAGAGTCGTTTACACTTCTTATTGGATGGAGTTGTGAAGAAATCTATTTGTGGATTGCTTCAGGTAAGACATCTCTTTTGGAAAACCTCATTGTTCACAGCTCCTATTCATGGCTGATGCTGAAATGTCTGCTGAGAGAATCCGCCACTCTGTTCTGTAGTCCTGGTAGATATTGAAATCTGTATGCATTGTATATTTATGAGTTTATGGTTTCTGCATATAATGAGTGGGATCTTTCTCTGCCTTGACAGTTGATATAATACACTGCTGATCTGTTTTTCAGCATTATTCTGATCGGGTGGCCGCTGATGTGGAGGAGGAAGTGCTAGCAAGTATGAGGAACTGCTCTAAGCTCTAATATGTTGATATTGAGGATAGCCTCCAAAGGTGTCTATCTTTTCTGAGCTATGAGGTTTTGGGAGTGTGCACCCCAACCTAGCAGTTAAGTGTCTATGGTGATGACTCACAGGGGAGAGGGGCTGCAGGAATGGAACTCTCATATTTAGTGGGTCTTTCCACCAAATTAGAAGACGAGGTCCCTGCAAGGTATGGGCACCCATTTGCAGAGAATGTACTTGTTGAGTGAATGGATAGTTCTCAGCCAGGCTTGAAGATACTGAGAGATTAATCTTGCTAAATGTGCAAAATACCACATGACCCAGAAGTTGTAGGCAAGCCTGTGCTGTGGTTTGCTGTCTTTGTTTTATATTTGAAACAAGGTTGGACATTGTGGCAAATCTGTCTTTCAGCAAGTAGGGTCTAGCAGTGGTGGAGATGAAGTGGCCCCAGTGAAGTTTATGCATTGAATGGGTGAAAGCATAGATTTCTTGTGTGTTGAGGTAAAGGCCTACCAAGTGGAACAGAGATCGGGTTTTGTGGTTGCTGACTATATCTCTAGAAGCAAGTGACCTTTAGGAGCTAATCACCCAGGTAGGGAAAGAATTATTCACATCTGGAGAAGGTGGGATGCGGTGAGTGATAGGACACTGGTAAAGACTCGTGAGATGATGGAAAGGCCAAAGGGTAGGATGAGATATTGATAGCGGTGCCTGCCTACCACAAAACGTAGAAATGGTCAGTGTGAGGTATGCATGACACTATGGAAATAGGCATTCTGAAGGTTGAGGTAAACAAACTAATCTTCCGGATCCAGAGAGGAAATCATCATTGCTAGGGTTACCATTCTGAGCTGTTGAGCGTGGATGGACATGTACAAAGTTCTGAGATCCAGAACTGGTCTCCTCCTCCTATTTCTCTTTGGGACCAGGAAGTATTGAGAATAGAACACTTTCCTAAAGTCCAGTGGAACGGGGTAGATCACCAACCCTGCCACCCATTCCCCAGTGTTAGCAGGGATTGTACTTCCTACCTGAGAAAGTCCTCATGAGAAGGGTCCCTGAAAAGGGACAGGGAGTGGGTTGGGGGTGAGGGATTAAAGAGCTGAACTGGATGGAATAACCGGAGAAATTATTCCAAGATCCACATGTCAAAGGTGATAAGTTCCAAGGAAAATAGAAAATGGGAAAGCCAATTCCCATAATGGTCGTGAAGTGCAGGATCTAGAGTGCGAGATGGTTTGTGACTCTTGACAAGTAAGTCAAAGTGGACATTTTGAGGATGTCACTGATTGAGAGAATACCCTTTTTTAGACCTGGGTTCTTCCTAGAGGGTTCAATTGGCCTCATGGGCTGGTGTAGACTGAACGAGGTTATGGAGCCACTTGTGACCTGCTGTATTTCTTTGTCAGAGGTCTGTAATTCGCCAGAGATCATAGCATCACTCATAAGTTCTTGAGAGAGCAAAGGGACCCATCTGTGGTGTTGCTAAACAATTCAGTCCCTTCAAAGAGAAGGTCCTTAACAGTATTGTGTACCTCCCAGGAAAGGTCAGAGTACGGTCAGGAAGCTTGGTGCATGCAGCACATAAAAAATGGTTACTCACATTTTTGTAATTGTTGTTCTTCGAGATGTGTTGCTCATGTCCATTCCATTGTGGCTGTGCACACACCCATGTGCATGGCCATCAGAGACTTTTGCCTTAGCGGTACCTGTAGGGCTGGCTGTGGCGCCCTCTGGAGTGCCACGCTCATGGCACAGTATATCAGGCACAGCCAGCCCTGTGCCCTCTTGGTTCCTTCTTGCCCACAACTCCGACAGAGGGGCTGGAGGGCTGGTAATGGAATGGACATGAGCAACGCACCTCAAAGAATAACAGTTACAAAAAGGTGAGTAACTGTTTTTTCTTCTTGCTCATGTCAATTCCATTGTAGGTGATTCACAAGCTGAATCCCAGGAGGTGGGCTCAGTCTTGGAACCAAGAGGGCATATGGCTGGTAGCACCTGATATATTGCGCCACAAGCATGGCACTTCAGAGGGTGCCACAGCGGCCCATGGGTACTGCTAAGCCAAAAGTCACACCGACAATGGAAATCGACATGAGCAAGCAATCGAAGAACTACTGCCATAGCCATGGGGCATTTGGCTGTGTTGACTGCAACAAGTGAGGCTTGGAGAGATGCTTTGGCAACTGTCTAACCTTACGTAATGAGAGCCTGAAATTGTTCCCTGTGATCCTGAGGCACGAGTACAATAAAAGATACAAATTTGGAATAATATGTGATTATTTGTAATATGTGAATAATATGTGATTTGTAATTGGCTTTTCTGAACTGTAGAGAGGCCAAGCAGTAGCTCTTATGAACCAGACGTTCTAGCTTTATTTGGTGGGGCTGAACAGAATCAATGTTGTCTGTCTGATTTGTTAACTGCCTCAACTACCAGCGTGTTACTTATAGGGTGAAGGAAAAAAATACTCCAAGCCTATGGGCCGGATATAGTACTTCTTGTCAACCCATTTGCATGTAAGTGGTACAGTGGCTGGGATTTGCCACACCATGGAGGCTAGGGTTAGGTAGTGCAATCTTTCCCTGAGATGTATGATGGATGTTCAACAGGGAACACTGGAATCTGTAATGTATCTACCATACATTTCATAAGGTCTTGGAAGGCCTTGATATCATCAGGGTAAGATGATGGAAGAGGCATGATTGCCTCATCTGGTGAGGAAGAGGACTTGTGTGAATGTGGTGTTTCTTCCTCCTCAGCTGGTTCATGTTCTGCTTGGGATATTCCTGCTGAGCAAGACTAAAGGGTGCTGGTTGTCGCTCCTGACATGTCCTCTTATGAGGTGGGACCCTGTAGAAATGGTCACCATAGGAGGCCCAAGGGTTCCAGTATGCCCACTGAGGTGGAGCATAAGAGTACGGGTGAGGCCCCATGGATGTCCCTGCCAGGGTCTCTGACATGTTTCCTGCTAGGAGTTTCCTCCTGAGAGTGAACCTCAAGAGAGTGAGGCTTGAAGGCAGAGAAGCCACATATAGATATCTCCAAGTCCTATGTGGGCTCTATCAGAGGTGTGCAAGTGGTGCAGCGGAGACTATAATGGTACTGGAGGACAAGCCACAATTGACAATGGCATGGATGGGGGGTAGGTAGACTCCAAGAAATGAGTGTGTACCAGTGGGGAATCCCCCTAGTATCTGTCAACAATGGTGATGAAAGCTCTTCCATGAGTTGAAGATCTTCATGAGAGAGCAGCCTAGATTGTACTGGAGACTCCGGTATGTACCTTCAGGAGTCAATATGTATCACAGTACTGGGGATTGTACTGATGTTGGGTCAGTATATGACAGCAGCCTTTGCTGGGTTCTAGAGCTTCTGTCTGCAGGAGTGAATTTTCCCTTCTCTTGTCCCGTTCTCAGGAGTAGGGTCTTTTCTTCTTTGGTGGTACCCTAGGGCCCCTGGAGTGTTTGCTACCAAAGAACTGAAGGCAGGTGGCTGCTCCAATGTACAGGGGTGACTCAGACCCTGAACGTCTCAGAAAATAGGAGTTTAAGTCTGATCTCTCTGAATTTCTTGTACTATTAGTTACTAAATTTGAGTAGATCTTGCATATGGAGGGAATGTGTTTTTTCCCAAGGCAACTGAAGCAGCTTGAATGCCCATTGCTGCAGGGGAAAGACTTGTAGCAGGTGTGACAGGGTTTGAAGCCTGGGGTCTTGGGCATAACCTATACTCAGCCATACTCAAGGCTGCAGCTTGAGGCCCAGAACAGGAAAAGGAAAAAACAGGAAGGAGAATCCTCCCCATTTCCAAAAGGCACAAACTACTATATAAGGGAAAAATAAAAAAAAAGAAAAGAAATACCTGTAAAATTAAGAAAAAAAAGCAAGAGGTGTAACAAGTCACATGGCTTAGCTAATGGACACAGCAATGCACTGTCTCAAGCTGAAAACAGTTAAGAAGGAAGTAGAGAGGTATGCCATATGCCTTTGGATTGTGGCATGAGGACGTGTAGGGTGCAGATGCAGACACGCACACACGTATCCTGATGTGGAGCACCCAGAGGGACACTACTTGAAGAACTGTCTAAATCCAAGCAGTCCACAACCTAGCCAAAGACTTTGGACTTGCTGGAGAATGGAAAACCCCTGGGGAAGGACAGGAAAAAGCAAAGGTGTTAGAATAAGCATTAAAAGGAAGTCTCCCTCCAGCAAGGGGAACAGACCAGAACCAGATAGCAGAAGAGGAGGGTGCAGAAGAAGTCTGGACTCCCTGGAAGACACTAAGACCCAAAAGACCCTCAGGAGTGAAGTTATTTTTCCATAGATTTGTGTATCTCAAGTACTTCATCTATGAGCTAATATGCGTGTAAAATTTAGAAGTGCCTTTGGAAAGCCTATGTGCTACTTGCTGTAATTGTCATGAAGGCCACAAAAGCATGACACAGTAATCCACAGTACACATGTGAGTGCAACTTTGGGGAGGGAGTAGGAAGGCTCTGAAGAGACTTGTCGGAGTAGTTGGGGTATAGGATCCAACTTCCCCATGAGGCACAAGACTTGGAGTCTGTCCATGAGGAGTCGGCCTGAAAGGCCAGATATAGAGACTTTATCTTACCCTTCAAAGCCTGTGGGAGCCAAAGGTTTGGGTACAACAGTCAGATGAGCATCCACAAAGGGGAGCGCAGCCAGGGCAGTAATGCTAGCGCTTTTAGTTGCCCAGAAAAGTTTGAAAACATGACCTGAGTGTAACCAATACAGCAGTGTCTGTTTGAGTCTGCAGACAACCTGAAACCCCTGAGGTGTTAACCCCACATGTCTCTAAGGGATGTTAAATGCAAGATCAACTACTCTGAAGGGACAGCACCAACACCCACCACCAGGGGATTCTATGCAGGGCAGGAGCAGAAGAATCTAGCAGATGCATCTCACCAATCCAAGCAGATACACTTGGGGGCCACCCTTCCTCTTCAGGAAGGAGAGGAAAGCTCCTGATACTCCTTAGGAAAAAGGGGGCCCATGCCTCTCTGGGAGGAGAGAGGACCCACTGACACCACCACTCCAGTATTGCACATGGAGGGGCAGGATTAGAGCACAGATGTCAGGCACAAAGGATCCTCCATGATGTGGTGTGCCCAGAGCCCAAGACTGCCTTCATCTGGCCCTGAATGACCCAATTCTGATCTCTGTTCCAGCGCTGTAAATCCAAGGTAACCCCTTTGTGCTCAGACTTCAACAACAATGCCACCTGGGGCTGTAAGCTTGTCAGAGTTCATAACCTAAGCAGTTTGGGTTGGATGGTCAGTGCCTGGAGATATTCAAAGATAACTCACTAGCTTCCCTTCTTGGAGTAAACCAGTGCCCTCAGAATGGAGATACACAGTACTGTGTTGTCAGGTGAAGCCTCAACCTGAGATCCTGACAATTTACCATCAATAAGTATCCTCTGACAATTTTTATAAGAATGGTGGGTGCTTATTCCAGGTTCCTGACACAGTTCTAATGGAGGTATTTGCTTAACACAACTGGTCTATGCCCCTGTATTTTCAACTGGACAATTTACATCCTGTGCTAAACTGCTTTGTTACTGCGGCTGGAACACATGCACCAGAGCTGGCTAAAATGACACTCTCTTTTTAAAAGGAATTATTATTAGTATTAGTATTGTATTCATAAAAGTTTTTACCCATTTCAATCAGTGATAAATTGAAGTACATTAATTTGCTTATTTGTCTTCTAATCAATACGAACAAAATACTTTAAAGAGTTTAAGCAAAATACTATTGTAAGCACATTACTATTAAAACTGCAAAGTCAGAGTATAATAATTTTATAAAATTGTGGGCATGATTGATTTTTTAATGGACCATTCACTTGTTCTCTGACCCCTAAGGATTTTTTGTTCCAAGCCTCTTACACATAGTAAATTCATTAAATTCTGCCTAGTTCCCAAAAGTATTGCATCATTAAAGGTATAGAGCTTCAAACACCAAACAAAACAGAGTAAGTGAACTGTGCCACAAATAATGAAAGTGAAAAAAGGAGCCATTATGAACCAGCATCATTTTACTGTCTCCCCCAGTAATTATTTCTAGACTTTTGGTTAATTTGCATGGGCAGTAATTTATTATGCATCTAATACAGTTACATTAGAAAATAGAAAGGAAGAACTGCAATCTGACTGTGACAATTCAAAACCACCATGGACTGAGTCACAATCTGGTACTTTTGGAAACTTAAGGAAGCACCCAGCACATTTTTGTTGCTATGTTATTATGGTTTATTAGTAGTACAGGCCCCCACAACAAAAAAATTATATAATAATCATACACATGACACAACAAGAATGAAACCAACAATTGGGGTGGGGATCTGAGGAGAGAGGAAAGATCTGGGTCACAATAATAAGATCATGCTGTTACCAAGTTCTGACATGTGCACATATTGATGATTCAAGTGGATATATAAATTCTTTTGTGACACAGCAGGAGTGAGGTATTAAGGAGAGATTTCAAGGATGTGAGAGTAGTTTGGTGAATGGGGATTGGGAAGTCGTTCCATACATAGGAGGCTATATAATTATACGGTAGTACTCAGAGTGACTATTACAATCTGTCTTATAACATGCACCAATATTATCGAGACAGTGCGCATAACAGAAAATTTCCCTACCATGAAAAATAATTTTGTGCATCATGCAGATTCTAACATTCAGCTTTGATGATGATATAAACGCACTCACACACACACACTGTTACATATTTCCTCCATCTTCAAAACTTTCCTTTACAGTTTTATTTGAGAGAGCAATTACTTCAAAAGAATGTCTCAACAAAAACAGGAAGACATTTAGTACTTCTATTTTTGTTTTTATCAATAAAAGGAAAATTAAGCCATAAGTAAAGATCAAAAGCCATGGTTCGGCCTCTATGCTAGCAGAGGAAAACTCAGAGATTTACAATTAAACTCTGTTAACAGATTAATCCCACATATCTTTTTGGGAGCCAAACATCCAATATAGAGTTCACAGATTCATATATATTAAGAACAGAAGGGATCATCATGATCAACTAGTTTAACCTTCTGCATTACACAAGTCAAAATTTCACCCAGTGATTTCTGCATCAAGCCTACAACTTCTGGTTGAGCTAGGGCATATCTTTTAGAAAAACATACAGTCTTCCACTCCATCCCTAAGTAAGTTGTTCCAATGGTTAATAACTGATTTCTAGTCTGAGTTTGTCTAATTTAAGCTTAGCTTGTTATGCCTTTGTTTCCTAGATTAAACAGCCACCTACTCTCAGAAATCTCCCCATGTAGGTGCTTTCAGACTGTGAACAAGTCACTTCCTAATCTTCTCTTGGATTTAGCCCTAAATGAAGTAATAAGAGATAACAGAGCCTGGGCCCAGAATCCCTGGAGTCTGCAAGACAGAGGGTGAAATTCAGATTGGAAATATTAGCTTGTTTAAAATAATGAGGAGCATATGACACAAACAATACACAGGCTTCAAATGTTAAGGGAAGGAGAACAAGGCAAAAATAGAGGTACTCACCACTTGGTTTTACAATCAACAGTTTAATGTACACATTATTCCATGACAACATAAACAGAACTGCAGTGACAGATTTATTTGCAATGATCAAATTTTAAATTCTATTTCAGAACAGCATAAAAACAACTAGTTATAAACTAGGTATGGAAGACTTTAAGGGAAAGTTACAAAATGTATTTCAATTTTATATAAATATTTGTTTTCTCAGAAGTCTGTAAAATTGATTAGAGAACCACTCTTCAGAAAAATCAGTCTTTCACATGCCCCAATTATACAGCTGCTATTGGTCACATAAAAGATACTGAATGCAGTCAAAAGAAATGTCACTGTTCATGTCCCAAACAAATTCAGTTTCTCTCTGTTTCTTTCTGTTATATTAACTATGAACACACCAGCATTTGGCTAATTTTATCAGTGAAAACCAAACTTCAGTTCCAAGTAAATTCTTGAGTTTAGAAACACCACAAAAAAACCCCCCCAAAACAAAAAACTCTCTCTACTAATGTTTAAGCAAATACTGAAGTCTACCTCTCCTGTTCTTGCTTCATTCGTATTCTCTCCTCTTCTGAAGTAAGGGCTTCCTGAACTTTAATTTTACCAGTTTTCTCAATCTTGTCATCTTTGCGATGTTTGCCAAACCTGTTAATAACAAAACATTCTAACTTGTCAAATGAACACAAATGTATTTCTCTTTCCCAAGGACAATGTTGTGCTTATTATAGGAGCAGCTGTTTGAAAACCAGGAGGGGAGACTGCCAAGATTTCTGAACCTCCATTTTTAATACTTCTGTCTTTGTTTTCTTGAGAATTTATAAAGGTGAGGTTTTTTTGTTTGTTTTTTATTATAGCATTGTATGCTTTTTTCCGACAACATTTCCGGATCACTATTTTTAAATCCACTATTTTTAAATTTATTCAACACTGTAACTTCCAGAGAATGTAAATCAGAGTTTACATTAGTATAGGCCCTTCTTTTATGAACTGCAGGAGACAATCCAGAATCATCTGTACAATAATTGCTCAATAATGATGGGCATGAGTGAGTGAGTGAAGCAATATCAGCTCACTTCACCCTATCGCAGCAGTTGTATTGGCTATAGTGGATAGAATTCAAAGTGGCGGTTTTCACCTTTAAAACCCCAAATGGTTTGAGACCTGATTACCTGTAGGATTGTCTCCCTCCTTGTGACATGCTGTCGTGATTAAGATCAGTGGAGGTGCATGAGCTGGACCCTCCTCCTCTACATACAGGGACTGCACTCTGCCGGCAACTTCTTCATGAGGGTCCCTTACCTCTGGAACGCCTTTCCCTCACTTGGTTAGCCAGACCTCAGAACTGTTAAACTTCCAGGCATGCTGCACATCCCACTGTTTTCTCCCAAGTATTTGGAGAGGGGAATGTCTGAGGTTGGAAGTTTATTTATTGTTAGGAGCAATGAGAGTGTGTGTATGCGTGTGTGTGTTAATTTTTACCCATCATAGATGGAATTACATATTTTATACACTTTAAATAAATAAATAAATACAATATTCCTCAAGGTTTGGGGAGTAAGAAAACGACAACTTTTGGGCATAATTTAAAGCACAAGGGATAACATCTACATATCTATTAAGCCCATTGTGTTTATCACTTCAAAAACATTAAGAGTATTTTTTCCATCAAATGCTCTGCTGAAACTGATGAAAGTAGACAGCCACTTATGGCACTATTCACTCAGAAGTTTACATCAAAAGTAAAATGAAAGCACTAACAATGTGCAAAGTGGAGCCAGGTCAATCAAATAGCCATCCAGGCAAAACGTTTACAAACAGAAGAATATAAACTTCTCTTAAACACTTAAAAAAAATTAGTATTCATGGGTCAGAGGAAAACTTTGAAACTAGCAGGATTTTTTATAACAACATTTCCCCCCCTCCTTCCCCTCCTTTCTAAAACAAAGCCATTGTGTTGGCTGAATACATACCATATAGTGACCCTACAGAAAGATTAATTTCAGGTCACACCATCTAAAATTATACAAGGCGGCCAAGTTTATGGATTTTAGGAGTAGCTATAAAAAATGAAGAAAATGGGAACTACGCAGGTTTTGGAGTACATGGATGTTCTCTGTTTTTCCCAGGATGCTCATTTCTAAAGTAATCCAGGCCAATGAGGCATGAGGCTAAATTGATCATTAATAATTATTTGGAAAGGGAGAGGACATCACAGAGCTTGAGAACATGAAACTCTCAAAGGAGGTATAATATTGTGATAGCAATTAAAATCTCTGGTTATACATTGGGACAGTTGCTTTATGTATCACATTTATCATTAAAATTCAATCAGTGATTAGCAGTACCTGGATAAGATAGGAAGAATAGTAAAGGGTAAATATGGTGGCACTAGGAGCTTTTTAATGACCTGAAAATCAAAAAGAACTCCTACAAAAAATGGAAAAATTGACAAATTGCTAAGGATGAATACACAAGAATAGCACAAAGCATGTACGGACAAAATCAGAAAGGCTAAGGTACAAAATGAGTTACACTTAGCAAGGGATATAAAAACCAGAACGAAGAGGTTCTATGAATACAACAGGAACAAGAAACAAAGCGTTGGTTCACCATTCAGTGGGGAAGAGTTAATAATGGATGGCATCAAGAAGATGGAAATATTTAATGCTTATTTTACTTAAGTTTTTACTAAAATTGTTAATTATGACCAAACGCTTAACACAATTAATATTAACAAGGGGGAAGGAACACAAGCCAGAACAGATTAAAGAATGTTTAGATAAGTTAGATGTAATCAAGTTGGCGTGGCCTGATGAAATTCACCCGAGGGTACTTGAGGAACTAGCTGAAGCATTAGTGATTATCTTCTTTAAGAACTCTGGTGGACAGGAGAAAACATAGAACCTATCTTTAAAAAGGGTAACAAAGAAGAGCTAGGGGGATTATAGATCAGACAGCGTATCTTTGATATCTGGAAAGATACAAATTGATTTTTTAACAATTTGTTCCAGTAAGCACCTGAAAGAAAATAAGGTGATAAATTATAACCCACATAAATGTGTGATGCCACACCAATCTAATTTCCTTCTTTGACATGGTACTGGCTTACTGTGGTCTAGATGAAATTACTTGGGGGGGAGGGGGACAGACTGGTTAAAAACTGTACTCAAAGAGTAGTTATCAATGGTTCACCATCAAACTGGAAGGACATACCTAGTGGGATCTCTCTGGGTCCAGTACCATTAATAATTTCATTTATGACTTGGCTAGTGGAGTGGAGAATATGCTTATAAAATGTGCAGATGACACCAAGCTGGGAGAGGTTGCTAGCACTTTGGAGGACAGAATTCAAATTCAAAATGACCTTGACAAATTGGAGAACCAGTCTGAAACCAACTAGATGAAATTCAGTAAAGACAAGTGCAAAGTACTAAACTTTGCATGGGAAAATCAAATGCAAAACTGCAAAATGGGGAATAACTGGCTAGACAGTAGTTCTGCTGAAAAAGATCTCGGGGTTATAATGGATCACAAATTGAATATGAGCCAACAATCTGATGCAGATTGAAAAAGGCTAATATCATTCTGAGGTGTATTAACAGGAATGTCGTATGTAAGTCATGGGAAGTAGCTGTCCCACTTTATTTGGCACTGGTGAGGCCTCCACTGGAGTACTGGGCCCAGTTTTGCATGCCACACTGTAAGAAAGATGTGGACAAGCTGGAGACAGTCCTGAAAAAATCAAGAAAAATGATAATAGGATTAGAAAACCTGACCTCTGAGGAAAGGTTAAAACACCTGTGTATGTCTAGTCTTGAGAAAAGACGACTGCGGGGGGACCTGATAACAGTCTTCAAATAGGTTAAGGCCTGTTCTAAAGCAGATGGTGATCAACTGTTCTCCATGTTCACTGGAGGAAGGGCAAGAAGTAATGGACTTAATCTGCAATAAGGGAGATTTAGGTTAGATATTAGCAATAAATAAATAACAGCAACTTTCTAACTTATAAGTATAGTTAAGAACTGTAATTGGCTTCCAAGCAAGTTTGTGGAATCCCCATCACTGGCAGCTTTTAAGTTAGACAACACCTATCAGGGATGATCTAGATCCTGCCTCAGCACAGTGGACTGTACTATATGACCTCTCAAGGTTCTTTTCAATCTTGCATTTCTATGGTTCTATAATCTTCTAAAAAACTCCACCTGTGTATCAAATAATAGTTGCTCCCCTCAAGAAGACAAGAAAAATTATATATTTCAGGTAAGATTTTCATCCAGGTTTTGGATCCTATATGCTGGATGAAAGGGCCCAAGCAGTGTAAAGGAGCACTAAACCCCAGTATTTGGCTAGAGGATTCCCCCAGAGGCAGAACCATGGAAGACAGCTGCAAGCCCTGGTATATGTGGTGTGCTTGGGGGATTGGGGGCGGGGGAAGGGAGGGGAGAAAGAGGCTGGTGGTGAGAGAAGCACGTCAGGGGTCGGGTTGCAGCACATACTGCTGTGAAGATTCCAGGCAGCACTATGCTCCATAGGCAATCAGGGCCAGGCTGTTGTAACTCTGACAGGACCCCAGTGCTGTCTATGTTATGCCAGGAGCAGCCCAGCATTGGGAAGATACAAAGGTGACTTGAAGCCACCATGCCCCCTTTACCACTGCTCCTTTTGGAGGTACACCCTTAATGTACAATGAGAAATATAGACCAAACAAAAATGTAATACTCCCTCCACCCTAGGTAATACTAAAATAATTCTAAATGTAACTTTTTTCTATTTACAAACATAGTTTAATATTCTTCTAAGGATGGATATGGCATGCATTATATTAGTAAACAACATCCTCTTAATAATAACATAAGCAAGCAAGAACATATCTCACACATTAATCAGTTTATTTAGTGTTTCCTTAATCCAAGTTCTGCTTCTTAAAGTGTAGTTTTAAAAAATGGTTTAATGCTATTCTAATTGGAACATATACAAATATTTCAAGATTTTTTCTGACAGATTGAAATAAGGGGTGTAAATTAAAAATATCCTATCTATCCAACAGTGTGAGAAGCTGATGATAGAGAGCAACTGATATCTTGTTCACTCTAATTGCTAACATACTCCAGGGCTCTATTAATTTTTAGCTTCTTCATTTTCCTTTTGCAGCAAGGGTCTGAGAACATTTCTATATGCATGTGAACTCTCAAAGTCAGACTCACAGTTTTAAACCTCAGCTCAACCTATGACAACAATCATATAATATCAAGACAGTTAAAGATATAAAAGGATCAATTATTTTTCTTTCATGATGTTCTAGAACAGGGTGTCCTTTTCAGACAGGTCACCTTTCAAGTTACAGTATAGCAGAAGAAAGTGCTAACCTTAAAGGCATGGTGGCAGTTTGTTGCATTATTAACAAAAAAAAGAGGGTCTGAGAACAGAGTCCTATACTTCTGAATCTTTAACTCAGACTAGGATAACCTGTGTGTAGCCATCCAAGCAGAGTAAAGTATATAGCAAAAATCCTTTTGTTGGTCACCCAGCTGTACTAAACTGGCGTCCGCTTGCTTGAGTGAATTTTCCATCAGCTGATTTGGGGACTGATCCAAAGCCTATTAAACTCGACAGAAAGACTCTCAGTGACTTCAGTGGACTTAGAATCAGGCCCTCAGAGTTGCTCAACAATATAAGGAAAGAGTGAAAAGAGGGGAGAAAAATTCCTTAGAATGTAATGATAAATACACAAGAGAGTTCATTTCATATATAAAAAAACAGATCTGCTTTCAGATTGATGAAAAATGGTTATATGTGAGCAATGTGAATTCTGAAATGTTATCTATTGAGAATAGCGTCAGTTAGAAAGAACATATCAATATCTCTGATACAACAAAAATAATCTCCATGTAATCTGCTAAATGGATTTTACTCTGATGCGTTACTGATGAGATCATTGCCATCTGCCAAATCATCCACATATTTCATTAGAATAAAGAGCTATGGAAGAAATACGCATTAGTTGATTAATAAAAAAAACAAAAATTGATTGAGACAGAAAAAGTTCAGTAGCATTATGTTCTTTAATAGACAAAGGACCGTCATTAAAAATTAACAAATGGTAAGTGTCTCAAGCTATTCTATCGATGCTTTCTGACGTAAAGTAAGGCATGCTCTTTTCCCAGTGACAAAATTTCTCTCTCCCTCTCTCTCTCACACACACACACCCCCACTACTCAGAAAGGGTATTAGCAATAATCTATGTAATATTTTGACCCTGTTTGTCAGCAAAATCATAAGATTTATATTTGTAATAATTCTTCTAAATGACAACACAAACAGTACCTCTTTTTATAGATAAAATAAAAAGTATTTTTAATTAATGTCCAATGCGATACTTAAAACAAAAGGTTCCTGATTTATGGCAAACAGATGCTTAATAGTATCAGCTGCTTAACTTAAAAATGATAGACTATTAACTCTGAAATATTAATGATCTTGAGAGTTTATAAGTCCTCCAGACTTTGGCAAAATTTTAAAATTAATATTTAATAAAATTCCCATTTAATGCAATGTGTGTATTATATATTCTCAACATATATACAGAACATCTGGTGGGACTAAATGATCATGTTCTGCACAACCATCATTACTAACCATGAAGTCTCAGAAAACCGAGGCAGATCAGACTCTGCATGAACTGTCTCTGCAGCATCATTCTCCCCCAGGTGCCATGGAATCCCTGGTTGAACTGGGTGATATGGTTGAGATACACATCCTCTCATCCCCCTTTCAAACCCACAAGGATTCCCTGCTTATGTTAAAAAAAAAATGGCAGACATATTCTTCCCTCTTATGAAGAACCCACCCGGGTTGGGTTTTTTGATGCAACATCCACCAGGGGAGGCCCTGGCAACATGGGCCATTGAGATCTCTCATGCTGCAGAGGCATGTAAGGGGATCCTGCATGCTCTGTAGTGGCATAGATCTTCCATGCAAATGGAGAATACCTCCAGAGGAAAACCTGAGATTCACAGTTTATTCCACAAGAAAATCACTTCCAAAGTCTACTGAAAAGGAATACCACCAACACAGACCACTATTACACAAGCAACCAACACAGATAACTAGTATGGTCTTTGCATCTATCAGTCATCACCCTTAGAGGGCCCTCCAGGCCACAAAGAATGCGAGATGTATCATGACATTCACTAGGTCAGGGACAGGCAACCTATGGCATGCGTGGTGAAGGCGGCACACGAGCTGATTTACAGTGGCATTCACACTGCCCGGGTCCTAGCCACTGGTCTGGGGGCTCTGCATTTTAATTTAATTTTATATGAAGATTCTTAAACATTTTAAAAACCTTATTTACTTTACATACAACAATAGTTTAGTTATATATTATAGATTTATAGAAAGAGACCTTCTAAAACATTAAAATGTATTACGTGAAACCTTAAATTAGAGTGAATAAATGAAGACCTGATACACCACTTCTGAAAGGTTGCCGACCTCTGCACTAGGTGCTCCTTTCCCTATATGTATCCAAGCCATCATATGCTCTCACAACCAAAATCTAGATCCACTATACTGGAGAGGAAAGACTATCTTGTGAAATCAGGACGACTGGGCTCCGAGTCCCAGCTCTGTTACAGACTTCCTCTGTGATTTTGGAAAATTACTTAATTTCTGTGTGACTCAGTTTGCCTATCCATAAAATGATTAGTAAATCAAGGCATCTCACAGGGCTTAATTCAATAACTTCAATAAAGTGCTTCAATTACTTGGAATGGAAGACGCTATATATGGTTAAATGACTATTATTCTACACCAAGCCACTTGCTCCTTACACTTTGTATATTTGCATATCAAGTATGTAACACTTTAGTAAATCTCTGTTAAGAGAGTCCATCTTTCTGTAAACTGTTAAACATATGGTTAAACTTCTTGCATTGTTTCCTACAATCATGACCTTTTCTATTTGCCACTGTCATTAAGAGTTGCAACAAACAACTAAAAAGACACCCTGTGGCAAGTCAGAAATATGCAAGAAATTAACATCTAATCCACAATACTGCACTTTCGAACCAAATCATGTACTGGCTGGGAAGGGACAAGAGGCAGGGGTAATTTTCTAAGTCACAATATACAGAAGATATCAGCCAGTCAGCAAACAGAGACCTAGAAATGTTATCCTTATTCAGCCTGCCCTTCCTGCCCAACTCACTCAGTGATAACACAATCTACTGTGAGAGACACCATAAATTACTTACTTCATGGTGGTGAACTGTAATCTGTTAAACAATGAGTTGTGGCATCCCTGAATGAATCAAGAAGGAAAGCGACTGATTACTAAGAAAAAACTTCCATTTAGACACAACTATCTTGGTAATCAGCAATGATGAGAATAACCAAAGAAAAAATACATGACAGTTCAATGGAGATTTTGTAAAATGCAATGCATTTGGAAGTTTGCTCGAGAGTAGCAAAAGCGCTTAAGAGGCATACATCCATGAACATGAGAAACATTATTTGGTTGTATATAGCTTTGACGGTCCTAGAAAGATCAGGTTTGATAAACTCAGTGTGTGCTGTTTGGCACAGAACAGAAATTTATTTTTAAAAAATAACTCTTATGAGCGATCTGGACAAATTAAAGCAGGCTTTTAATCGGTCACGTGCTCTTAATGGACAACATATCCTTTCATTACTGTCATTTAATGCATTTACAAATGCTTTTTGTCCCTCTTTCTCATAGTCAGTATTCACCAGTCAAGACTGTAATGCTTTATCAGGTAACTCAGCACTTAGGAGTTCTATAAAGACGTGAACAGTAGGATGTAAAAACAACTATTGGAAAATTTGAAATAGAAGATGGGGCGGGGAGGAGATCTACTGTGAGCCAATTTCCACTCACAAATTGAAAGGCAGTGTGATTCTCATTCTGAAGGAGTCATTGATTAAATGTCTCAGTGCCACACTACTAGTGAATTTACCTGTTCCACAGACTGCATGAATTTTTTCTTCTGTGAATTTTCTGTTTGTGAAAAATATTATTCTAGAAGATTTCATGTCAATGCATTTCAACATTATTTTGTTCAGATTTCACTACACAGCTAAAAGGGATCTTTTTACCCACATCACAGCTCCTAATGAAAGGCCGAGAATGTCAAAAACATAGCCCAACATGGCCATTTTCTTTTGTTGAATTTGTTCAATTATACATATGATGATTTTAAAAATTGTCGATGAATCTGGGTGCTAATAAAACTACATTATGTGACTTTAAATCACCAGTGTCCACTTACAGGGCTTGAAGAGTGTATTTACACTATAGATACTCTTTAGTGTGTCCTCTTGACTACTATACTTCTAATTCCTGCTCTGTTCATTTCAATACATTATTGTTTCAAAATACAATGCTCCAAATTGCAAATTACATCTGGCTCAAGGGCTGATCATGAGAAATACTTGCACTGCTGCCTCTGCCTGAATAACTCTGATAATAATGAGAGATTGATTGAGCTCCAAGCAACCTACATGATGAGAAGGGTCAATCTGAATATTTCTATTAGCTTCTTTTGTTAAACCTAACACTTTGCCAGGTCAGAGGCAAATAATCATACCACATCTGGTTAGCATGATTTTATCTTTCCTAAAGAAGCAGTACAATTTAGAAAGTTGGTACTGGTCCAAAGGCATTCCTTATAAGAAATGGTAATGAGATATGCATCATAAAACCCCATCCATTCATATTGACACTTAAGAGAAGGCAAAAATGAGAGTTGGAAGGGCAATTTTATCTGATTTTTTTTAATATTAAAAACAAAGGAAGTAGACCTTAATATTATGAATAGTCTTTATAAATTCACTTTATAACTGAAACATTTGCATTTGAGGGTTATATACCCTCAGTATAAATGCTTGATACAAAAACCCAGTCAACATGTGCTTGGTTGGCATCTTAGTAACAAAGAGAAAGCTTTCCAGATACAGCGAATGCTTAACATAAACACACTTAGCATCAGAATATAAATGGCATACATTGATTTGATGGAATATTAAGAGATGTATTTGTTAATTAGACCATGAGGACTCCTCAATAACATTCCTCCTACAAGTAAGTTTTATAGCCATACACTCAAACTGAAGAAAATTGGAAAGTTTACATGACCACATAAAAGGTTAATCAAACTACTAATAGTTCATGTGGAACCTTCCAAAGATTAAAACTTCCCTACAGATTGCATATTCTGAAAAAATTAAAAAGTCAGTCAGCGTTTTTTTCTGTCAATTACTGGAAATCTTTGTTGTTACATGTTTCCCAGATAATAGTCTCTGTAGGTCAAATTAAGCATAGATGTTATCACTTTGGACCTTCACTCTGATTCACAAATACACACTTGATATGGGATGAGGAAGGGAACAAATGTTTTCCAACAGAGGGTGACACAAACCATAGACAACGTGGCAGGAACCTGTGGGGCAAGCTTAATTTTAATAAAGATCAGTAGCTGCCTTCATCTCCATCATGGAGGTGCACTCTCATGGAGACTGAAGGTCCCAGCATGCCATTCTGCATCTTGAGCTGCATGACCTGAATAGAAGTGGGTCACATTTTAGAATGCCCCAAGGCTACATTTTGGGCACCCCCAATTTGACCAGTAAAGTTGAATGTGACTTGAACATGGCAGATACTTTGTAATCATGAAGACCACACTTAAAAATACATTTAAAAAAAAAAAAAATCAAGGATTAATCCCAGTGGGCAGGACATCTTTATAAGGTGTCCTAAGGCAGACGTTCTCAACCCTTTTCTTTCTGAAGCCCACCCAACAAGCTATAAAAACTCCACGGCCCACTTGTGCCACAGTAACTGGGTCTTCTGCATATAAAAGCCTGGGCCAACGTTAGGGGGTAGTAAGCAGGGTAATTGCCTGGGGTCTCACTCTACAGGGGTCCCCACAGAGCTACGTTGTCCAAGCGTCAGCTTCAGCCCTGGGTGGCAGGGCTCAGGGTTCAGCTTTCTGCCCTGGGCCCCAGCGAGTCTAATGCTGGCCTGCTTGGTGGCCCCCATGAAACTTGCTCGAGGCCCCCTAGGGGGCAAAGGACCCCTGGTTGACAAGCAGTGCCCTAAGACACAAAAAATTAGTTTATTACATACAAATGAAGTCCATGATCCTGTGCAAATCTCAAATGGAGGTCAAAGAATAGTGGCTAAATTGTGTGCTTTAAAGTCTATAAAACAAAACATTTCAGACACATTTTTTTGGCTTGCAAATACAAGGTTAGATCCTCCACTGGCATATCTCTGTTGCCTTCTGGGCAGCTACATAAATTTACATTGGCTGAAGATCTAGAATGCAGTGTTGAATGTTACCTCATGTGGGAAATATTGTCTGTGTGAAAGATTAAGAGCTGGATTCTGTATTACAGGAATGTTTGTTGAGCACCACTGATGCAAAGCATCTCAAAAGCTGATGTAGCCAGCGATGGAAGGATCATTTTGTTGAGGAGGAATCACCAGTGGGACAGAGCTGGCAGACAGGCTCCTGTGCCACCCCCACTACAGGTGCTGGAGGTTGGCCAGGGAGAAGGGGGAATTGGCTAGAGATGTTCTGAGCCCTAGAAATACCTGCTGTTGGTAGTCAGAGCTAGAATTTGACTTCATGGTAACAGGAAGTGCAATAACTAAATCAGTTGAAAATCATGCCTTAGGTTATTTATGTGTGCATACTTACTTCAGATGAGCAATGTTCTATTTTGATATAGTTTAACAGAGAAATAAGATATTAAAATAGAACACTCAATTCAAAATAAGACAGTGTCCACACAAAGCCCCCACCAAAATAACCAGAGGTGTGAATTACAAGCAATTTAGTTATTTCAGTGCCAGTTACCATGGAGATGAGTTCCTGGTTAAAACAGCCAACTGGCTGCTCTAATTTATACATTCACCTTTTAACTCCTGTTCTCATGTGATACACAGCCACAGCAGAGGAGCTCAGCCTATTGCTTTTTCTTAACGAATAGTCTAACAGCCCCAGGAACAACAATTTATTATTTAAATCAAAACAACCCCCTCCCTGGCTCAACGGTTCTTCGGGTTCTGACATCTTCTTCTTATTATTTGTATGCTACTGGTACTAGGCCTAGCAAGAGTGGGCTACTATTATGCTTGTTACAGTACATATTAGCAGAGCTACGACATCATGAAGGGTTTTAAAAAAAATTTCTATTTCAACTTCAAAACATACTTCCCACAGAAACATTTGCAGTCTAAAAATAAATCTCAAGAAAAGAAACGCAGATGAAATTGGCACTAAGATTTGCAAAACTCTTCATATTACCAAAGCACTTTTCATACTTTTGTAGCCAAGAAAGAGAAATGAACCAGTAACCATTTTTTTGGACTGCTGATATCATCAGGATTTATTATCCAGATATCCTGCTTTGGAGACTCCTGCATTTTACTGAAGATAATGCAGTGGGTATCATTAGTTGCACGGTACCATCAGAAAAAATAAATATTTTAACTCATTAATTGCTTCTTTGTCTGGACCTCCTGCAGCTAAGCACTAATGTCTTTTTAGTACCAAGTTGTATTCTGAATGTAAGACTTTCAGCACTAGAGGTTAAAAAGAAAAAAAGCATTAACAACAGCTGGATATATTTTAAATTATTTATGAGTAAGGCTATGATTTAGTCACAGAGATGGTGGAAGTCACGGAATTAGTGACTTCCAATGACCTCTGTGACTTCAACCTGTGCTGGTCGGGAGCTGCAGGGTTCCTCTCCGCCAGTGGGGGCACAGAGCTGTGAGGTACCCTCGGAGCCTCTGGTGGCCCCTGGAGCTCCCGGCCGCTGCAAGTGGTGGGAACCCCCAACTCCCACAGGTTGCAGGGGAACCCCCAAATAGTCACTGGCAGAGTACTCCCCAAGCTCCTGGCTGCTAGTGGTGGAATCCCCAAGCCTCTGCCAGCAGACAGCCCCCGAGCCCCAGGCTGCCAGTGGTAGAACCCCTGAGCCCCCAGCCACAGTGGGGGAACCCCCAAGTCCCCACTGGCAGAGGACCCCGGAGCCCTGGGTCACGGGCGGGGGGACCCCTGAGCCCTGGTCCACCGGTGGCAGGAACTTGAGTCCCTGGCTGCCAGGAGGGTAATCCCTGAGCCCCCGCCAGCACAGGACCCCTGAGCACCGGAATCCCCAAACTCCTGGCCACTGCGGGCAGCAGGGGAATCCCCGAGTCCCCAGTTGCCAGCGGTGGCAAAGGAACCCCCAAGCTCCCAGTCTCCAGGGGCGGCGGAGGAACCCCCAAGCTCCTGGACACCATGGGCGGCGGGGAGCCCTGCAGCTCACAGACACGGCAAGGGAACCCCACAGCTCCCAGCTACCGCCGACGGGATTACCCCACAGCTCCTGGCCCCCAAGGGCAGCAGGGGGTCCCCAGAGCTGCAGGTGGCCCCCAGCTGCTGCAAGCAGCTCTTAGCCTCTGCTCAGTTGCCCCGCTTCAGGCGGTGTGGAGATCCACCGAACACCATTTTGTCAGGTATATTTTTAGTAAAAGTCAGGGACAGGTCACGGCTTCCTGTGAATTCTTCTTTTTTGCCCATAACCTGTTTGTGACTTTTACTAAAAATATCCATGACAAAATCTTAGCCTTATTTATTAGATGTTCTTGTTGAGATGTTTAATAGCAATTCAACTTGCATTCTAAATACTGTTAGTATAGCTCCTGTCTAATGTGCTAGAGGCCCTTGATATTGGTCTAAGGTGTACTATATTCATGTTCTTTATTGCAGTGTTCATTAATACTGATGCAGCTTAGGGCTTACTAATTTTTATATTAACCCTTTTATATGGAATGTATATAGCCGATCCATGAACTCTGGTTCCGATTTGAAGTTTTCTTACTGGGTGCTAGCTACCTAGCATAATTTTTAAAAAAAGCAAATATACAAATATTTCCAGACATTTAGAAATGAAGCAATCCACAAAACAAACAAAACTTAACACAAGTATTCAGCAGTTGTAAATTCTGTATGTTATTAGCCTATTAATATTTTGCACTGCAAAAGTATTCTCCATCACAGGATCTGAAAGAACTATAAAATACAGTAATGGGATAGGGATTATCCCCATTTTACAGATGGGGAAACTGAGTTACAAAGACCAAACCCCAATTTTTTTTAAATATTAGGCATTGAGACATATAAATCTCATTTTCAAAAACGATTTAGCACTTAGGATCCTAAATCCTATCAACTATTAATGGGATTTTGGCACCACAGTGCCTAATTCTAACAAGGAATATCCCTATAAATTTAGCTTTGTGGAACTATAATGTATATAAGTACTAACCATAAAGATGTATTCACAATAGAGCATGGAAAGACACTATAGTAGCCACTATAATAGTATGACAGTATTATACGTTAAAAAAGCACAAATCTCAGTAGATCTATGGATAGTGTTTCTGGGCCAAGTAGCACTGCTCTCCACTGCATGACTTAAAGGTGTATTTAACTTCCTAACATGAATTTATTAAAAGAAAATTAAAAAAAAATCTGACTAGATCTGTAAATTAAGAGGCAACAAAGATGTTGAAAGAGGTGCTGGAATATATGGAATCTATAAGGATATTTTCTGAGGAAGTGATCTTTCAAGAATCATATCAGAAGCTAGCCCAAACATGCTTTGCAAGAACTGCTGATCAAGTGAACACACTGCAGCAGGATCCACTTTACAAACAACAGTAACATTTGTTTGCTCCTATCTTTTGTAAATTTGCACATAAGCAGCAAAAGTTAATGTGCAACAGAATACCACATTAGCTGCTGAAACATTGTTGCACATTAAAAAGGTTTACTGCAACTTTGCAAACATGCTTACCTGAAAGCCATAAAAAGGGCCACGCTAACATATAATGTCAGGTCTGTTGCAGTGCATTCCAATCAGTTCTTCACACTGGTGATGAGGGGCAAGCTCCTGGATGCAGGAGCCACTCTAAACAATCCTTGAAAGAAGTTTTAACATATGATATTCTACATAATCCATTACCACTTTGGAATGAAGCCATATTTAACAAGTTGTCCCTTCTGAGCTGACAGATGAATTAGCTGAGCTCCAGTGTATACACGTTATAGAAACACTGCTCACAAATATACAAAATGTGAAGAGGGAATTTAAAACAACTTATTTTTAAAAAGGAATATAAAATCTCTCCTTTAGTGACTGACTGACCTCATTATGTTAAAGGTCCTATTTAAGTCCTATGCTTTGAGATCAAAATGAGGAATTTCAGAGTTAACACTGAAACATCATTTTTACTTTACTGATCACTAGCCAAACAACATTTTTGAGGTTCGAGGTACCTCAAAGGGTATGTCTACACTACGGAATTATTCCGATTTTACATAAGCCGGTTTTGTAAAACAGATTGTATAAAGTTGAGTGCACGCGGCCACACTAAGCACATGAATTCGGTGGTGTGTGTCCATGTACCGAGGCTAGCGGCGATTTCCGGAGCGTTGCACTGTGGGTAGCTATCCCGTAGCTATCCCATAGTTCCCGCAGTCTCCCCCGCCTATTGGAATTCTGGGTTGAGATCCCAATGCAAAAACAGTGTCACGGGTGATTCTGGGTAAATGTCATCACTCAATCCTTCCTCCGTGAAAGCAATGGCAGACAATCATTTCACACCTTTTTTCCCTGGATTGCCCTGGCAGACGCCATAGCATGGCAACCATGGAGCCCGTTTTGCCTTTTGTCACTGTCACCGTATGTGTACTGGGATGCTGCTGACAGACGCGGTACTGCACGCTACCAACAGCGCATCATTATGCCCTTGCTCAAGGTAGCAGAGATGGTGCACCATCCCTATTGCAGCGGTTTTCCCATTAGAATTGGTGATGAGATGATGTTTCAGTCATGTCTTTACCTCTGCGCTTGTGCATTGGGTCTCCGTGTGGCTGGCCATTTGCTGAGTCGCAAGGGGCCGCATGACAAAAATGGGAATGACTCCTGGGTCATTCCCTCTTTATGTTTTGTCTAAAATAAGTCAATTTCTGCTAGAATATGGGGTAAGTTGTACAGTAGAGAACGCAGGAGAGCACAGCCCACGCCGTGTCAGAAGCCAGGGATCCCGCAGAAATGGAGAGCGTGCATGCATTCTAGGGAGTGCCCCGCAACAAACCATCCGTTGCTTCCCTCGTCCCTAACTCTCCTGGCTACACCGTGGCAGTGCCCACTTGTGTGATGAAGTAATAAGAATGCAGGAATAAGAAACATTTGAATCTTTTTAGAGAGAAAATGAGGGGTCTGAGGCAGCTCCGCGCTGCGTGATAGTCCAGGCAGTACAGAATCTTTCTTTTAACATGACGGGGGTGGGGCTGATGGAGCTGCAGCCCTCCAGCTGCTTATGATGAAGACGGTTACCCAGCCGTTCGTACCACTGCCGGACAGACGCCGGGATCATTCCCTTTTACACAGCCGCCCTGCCGACTGCACTGAGGCCTAAGCCAGGAGCAGTCATTGGGCTGATGATAACAATTGGTAATAGCAGTCATATTGTACTGTGCCACGGGAAAGGGGATCCGTGTTCAGTCAACTGCAGCACCCCGTCTACCAGCAGGCATGAAGTAGACATAGAACCTGGGGAAAAAGACGGCGAGAAAACGTTTTCTCGCCTTGCTTTCAGGGCGGGTGGAGGGTGTAAATTGAATACAATACCCGAAACTACCCAGGGAAAATGTTTTTGACCCTTCAGGGCACTGGAGCTCAGCCAAGAATGCCAATGCTTTCGAGAGCGGCGAGAACGTGGGATATGCTGGATCCCAGAGGACCCCTCCATCCCTTCATCGAGCGGCCATGTTATTCTTGGCGTTTTCCGTTACGTTTGTCACAGATCAGTCAGCT
Organism: Chelonoidis abingdonii; assembly: GCF_003597395.2. NCBI lineage: Eukaryota > Metazoa > Chordata > Testudines > Testudinidae > Chelonoidis > Chelonoidis abingdonii. The sequence goes on along the minus strand of NC_133770.1, from coordinate 30,641,839 downwards.
GTGCTGTCGTCTCAATCATATCCTGGAGATTTTTTCAATGCTTGTCATTTCATCTCTGTAACGGAGCCTGCTGATAGAACAGATTTTGTCTCGCCCATTACAGCGATCAGATCCAGTATCTCCGTAGGTCCAACTGGAGCTCTTTGGATTTGGGACCGCATCGCCACCTGTTGGGCTGATCAGAGCGCCATGCTGGCAAACAGGAAATGAAATTCAAAAGTTCGCGGGGCTTTTCCTGTCTACCTGGCCAGTGCATCTGAGTTCAGATTGCTTTCGAGAGCGGTCACAATGGTGCACTGTGGGATACTGCCCGGAGGCCAATACCGTCGATTTGCAGCCACACTAACCCTAACTCGACATGGCAATACTGATTTCAGTGCTACTCCTCTCGGAGAAGAGTACAGAAATCGGCTTAAAGAGTCCTTTATATTGATATAAAGGGCGTCGATGTGTGGATGGGTGCAGGGTTAAATCGGTTTAACGCTGCTAAATTCAGTTTAAACGCATAGTGTAGACCAGGCCAATGAAACTTGTGTGATGTAATCAGAATTTCCTTTTATCAGTTTTACATTTGTTGCCTTTCAATTCCTTTAGACATCCCCGTGCTCTGTATTATGAGAAAGGATAATAAAAAGGAAGTGTACTTTATGCTAATCATTATTTTGTATACTTTTATCATTTTCCTCCTATTTGTTTGTTTTCCAAAAAGTCCCAATCATTTAAATATCTCTTCCAACAGAAGTCTTTCTATGCCTCTAGTCACATTGTCTGCCACATAATTTTTCAGGTTGGACAACCACAACCGAAAACAGTATTCAAAGTGAGGGCATGTACATACAATGGCATTAGAATATTTTCAGTATTATTGTCTGCCCCATTGTTTCTTCTTTTGAGTGCCACTGTGCAATTCCTAGAAGTTTACATTAAGTTGTTCACAAAGACATCTAGACCTTTTTCCTGAGTGGTGGTTGTTCAGCAATGTGTATGAGTTTTTCAATCACTGGTTTTGGTATGGCTCTTTGGGCCACTCTACAGTAACCACCTTTTCCCATTTTGAAAACAGATCATTTACTCCTATTCTTCGTTTGTGTCTTTTGGTCAGTTTCTAATCCAAGACAGTACTTTACCTTTCTTCCTGTGACTATTTATGATTACTTGGTTCCCTTAATAGCATCTTGGACGGCCTTTATCGAAGGCTTTTTGAAAGTCCAAATAAATATCAATAAGTTCTTTTTTATCCACTCTTTTTGTGATGACACTCAGAATTAGGACTGGCTGGAGAGGAATAATTTTCCTTTACAGAAATCCTTCTGGTTTATCCCTATCGTTTCATGTTCATGGATGTGTTTTATAACTCTGTCTTTAATTATTTCAACCAATTAACCTGATCCTGACATATGGCTCATTGGTTTGTAACTCCCAGGATCATGACTCACACCTTTTTTGAAAGACAGGTTCAACATTTGCTACTCTCTAGTACAGCAGCTGATTTCTCTACACTTTCATCCATGTAGATTTCACCTAGGCTCAAGGGCTTCACAGATTGTGCTCTGTATTTATAGACACAGTCTTTTTAATTGTGCACTACTGATCTACAGGAATCATTTTGTTCATGACCCCAGGCTAATCCACATAGGTATTTCCTGTGCAAACAAGTGTTTACTACAAATGTAATGATTTTATTCTCTAACATAACACAAGGAAGTACTAACAGGAGGCATTAGCATTCCAACACACTATGAATACAGATCAAAGCTCATAAGAAGTGAAATGCAATATTAAGTTAAAACTCTATTCCTTAGAAATTGATCACTCAAGCAAATGTCAACCTAAGTAGTTCAACAGTCATCTGACTCAGTCTATTCCATTTTTTAAATACAATTTTACATTCATTTTCTTTTAACAAATACAAAACATTCTTAAAACTATTTTCAACCAGAATTTTAAAGAAAGACTACAGCTTTAAAAACAAAGTATAGAATCAAAGCATCTCTGAACTATTTTGCCTATATTACAGATATCCAGCCACTATCAGCTGCAAACTAACCTCTCAAAAGAAACGTTTCCAGCACACATTGCAATGAATGTCATTAACAGATCCTTCACTACTGAAGACAGTATTTATTTACCATACTTTGTTAGGGACTGAATAGTCAATAGCCTTCAATTTTCACATCAATTGCAGAAAAAATTCCCATTTTCTATATAGACTAGAATTGAAATTGACTTAGAATATCTAAACTGTCAACAAATTATTTTATGAAAAGGTTTGCTTTACAGAGATTATAAAGTAGGTGTCATCCTTGACATGTCCATTCTATATTCACACTGCAGATCTGGAAAAGAAACATTAAGGAATGTCAGAAAGGGTCTTAGAAGACTCAGCTGTCATGCTATGCACCTCCTTTTGCTTGCTTTGCAGTCAGACACTATGTTGCAGATGTCAGAGGTTCTCTATTTAAACATATTGACAAGCAAAGGAAGAATACTGGGAGAATATGTTATCAGCTACTATGGACTTGTCTTTGGTAACAGGTCAGACACCTATTTCTGTGTGTGTTAGAAACAGAAACCCTGATTCTACTCAAATTAAAAAAAATACACTATACCCACATCAGATTTACAAGTTCAAGATTTACTTTGGAAAAATCAAGTGGTAAGAATCCATAGAGCAAAACCACTGTTTACTGTCAGAATGACAAACTAGAAAGCCACATAAGATTATGTTAATCTCTCATTTTATATCCATCTTTCACAATTACACACCAGTACTTTTTGTATGTCATTTAAAAAGGGATAGCATTTACTACTCACTTACTGTAACTGCATTCTTTAAATCACTGCCAGTTTATGTGAGGTTGTTCAGTTAGCAAATGAGAAATTTGCTACATTAAACCACACACATATGCACCAATTACTTCTCAGTCATAAATAACTATAACGCCTGATATTTTCAGAAGCAAGCAATGAAACACCATTATGTTAAAGTCTATTTTCCACAAAACAACTGATTATAATTGCCAAAAGGGAGCGGAGAGAAGGACAAGAGATGAGACTATGAAAAGAAAGGGGAGGGGAGAGGAGAGTCGGAGGGGGTATGGTTTTCGTTGTCTAATAAGAACATAAATATTTTCATGCCAGGCTTTTCGTTAGCTTTATTAAACCTTCTCTCTTTATGTCCATATTTACTTTTAATTAAAAAGTAGGAATTGAAGAAAAAGAAAATTCTCTGAATGAGAGTTATCAAAATAAAAGTTCTGGGTAATCTATATCAGGGTAACATTTGCTCTATGGCTGATTTCTTTTGAAGACTGATGCTTCTGTGTGTTCTCAGTAGTTAACAGAAATCTGAACCAGGATCAGAGCAATCTGGACAAGATGGAACCTAGACAAGCTGGTGGGTCATGAATAGGATTCCCCCAGCATAACGGAAGAGGATTGTGCCTCCTCTATCACAAATGGGAGAAATATAGTGCAACCCTTTCCCTGTGTAATTTAGTTAGGGTTCTACTAGATTCCTGACTGGTTTTGGACATGCTGATAGCAGCAATGCCCCATTATACATTTTTCTATCTGTGGCTGACTAGATGTGGACCTTGCTACAGTTATGCACAGTTTGCTACAACCAAGCTGGATTACGGTAATGAGCTAGATATAGAGCGGCCTTTGTCAAGCTTCTGAAAATTCCAAACGGTTCAGAACAGACCAGTCAAACGTTTCGGTGGGGTAGGTGCCTGCGCACCATGCTCCCAACTGAATATTAATACTGCTTCAGGTGTAGTTCAAGGTACCAGTGACAACCTTCAAGGCCTGAAGTGTCCTGCTATGAGAATGAGCTCTCTGGTGCTTGTGCTGGGAACACAGCCTTTAGAGAGCAGGGACAGAAAATGTTCTTGGCTGACAAATTCCAACCACTGGAACTTGTTTCCCCTTAATTGTTTACCAGAGCCATGGTTTGGCAAGCTTTACTTCTTGCTACAAGGCATTATTATTCAGTGAGCCTTATTGCCTCTTTTTTAAGTTATTGGATGTTTTAGATCAGATCACTTTTTTTTTTTTTAATCTCTACGAAGGTTGGTGTGCTTTCCAGTTATTTTGATTTGTGCGTGTTTCAATACTATTGTAGAGCATTAGGCACTTCTGCCATATATGTTCACCTTTAAAAGTCTGGCGATGGTTGGTAAAGATTGAAAAAAGAAAGAAAATATTAAGTTTGAAAATATGGAGGCTAATTATTAAATATTTGAAATGACTGAAATTTTAACTGAAACACTTATACAAGGACTTATTTAACCCTACATGTTCAGAAAATGCTCATTTCAAACTGGTCTTCAAACTTTTTGCAAGAAAAAATACTTATGATTGGCTTTTCGTCTCTTCTCAGGTACCATGACAACTAAATGAAAAACATGATGTAGGCAGCTCAACCAGGAAGCTATGTAACAGACAATAGTAATCTGTGTATGTTATTCTCCCAAATGCCCAGTCAGAGGTCTCAGATGGCTAATGTGGTTGAAATGTGTAATTCAAAGCTACAAATAATATATTTATGAATCTGGACATGTTCAGTGCACTCTGGAAACGGCTGTGTAAAAAAGACAACACTATATCTGATTTCAGCTAAACAAGGTTTCAAACTAAATTATCTATTTCCTCTTGCAGAACGGGATGAAACAACACTGTAAGGCTCCCAGTAATCATTTGAAATGTAATTGTAGGATTAGATTCTAATGGTAATATGGGAATATTGCATTTGCATTGGCTTTCCAATGTGACAGTTTACCCATCTGTGCTCTACAATAGTCGAGAGATGAGATGAAGGCTTGGCATTGTACGGTCAGAGCTTTACTTATGCCCTTTAAACAGATGGTGCTCTCCCATTGACTTCAATGGACTAATCCATGTGCTTAAAGTTGTAAAGGTGTATGCTCACTTGATTGGGGCCTTAGTTCGAACACAGGCAAGCATAATTAATTTATATCATAATATCCTTATCTACCCGTTTCATAGTTAAATAATATTCATTTCATGAACAGCTTCCAAAAAACAAATACTTTTTTGCATGTCACACACAGACACCCACTTACCTTTTTTGGCAAGCTTCAAACCTGTTTTCATACCTATAAATGCTGATGCCTATTTACATTCAGACCATTTCTCTTATCATGCATTTGATTCAGGCTCCCTCTCCCCTTAATTTATATTTGCAACCAGATGTGATTGGAAACCGCGGCTTCACTGCTTCAAGAACCGCTGAAGGCTGGAAAAATCAGCTTCTGTGTCCTAATGTGCAATGCTTTTATTTCATTTTTGCTAAATTGGTCTAGGTATAAGAACATTTTATCTGTTCTCTTTACCAGCATCATGAAACCTGAAGATCTGTTCTCCTTTCCTGAGACTGAACAGTTGTCCCTGTCTACTTGCTAGGCCCAGTCCTGCTACCATGAAAACCAATGGGTGCTTGGCCATCAACTCCCTTGGGAAAAGATGAGGCCTATAAATCATATTAAAGAACTCACCATGGCTTAAAAGGGAGTCACCCAGTTTGAGTTTGTACTAAGCCACCTTTTAAACTGTGATGCCACTGTATTACAGAACCATGCTCAAGATCCTGCCCAGGGAATCAAGTTGAGCTGGATGTTAGTGTACCTGATCCTGACTAACACAGCTCACCACCTTTATGGAAACTACATTCAACTTGATGCCCAGAGGAGAAGCAGGGTCTTCTAAGTAGCTACATTTACTATGGCAAAACTGCATGGGTGATACTATGGCCATAACTTGTAACACAGGAGCTAAGAACAATCTCAGTACTCACTGCTTTGCACTCCAAGGGCAGAGCAAACATAGCCTATCTCACTTTCACAAATAAAAGCACACTAGACATTAGGGAGAAAATCCATATGCAATTTTCCTTTTCCAGTCCTCTCCCCAGAAGTAATTGCACACAGCAGAAGCTAGTCACATTGCTAAATGTGTATTGGAGGTATTCAGATACCTCGGTGATGAACTTGTACAGAATAGAATAGTGTACAATCTTCTGGGCGTTTCCAATAATGAAACATAAATGCCAGCGAAACAACATCTGAATTTAGTAAAAACTATACTTCCAGCTTGTATACCAGGCCCCAGAAGCTGATTCTTCAATATTTTGCATAAGTTACCAAGGCAACAGAGGCCTTTTTACTGAACACAGTTCCAAGTGTATATTAGTATCCTGTATTTAAATATGAGCTTTGGTGTAAAGGAATAATTTTGAACTGAATCACCTTTTCAATTGAATAAGTTACTTACACTATTCTCTCCCGCCTCCCCCCCTCAAAAAAAATACGTATAAACACAGAAATGCACACGTTAGAATGAGTGATCATTAGAATACCCAGGCCTGATCCTTCAAGCTCTCTGTGAACAGAACTCCTTTGAAATCAATGGGAATTCTGCATATGAAGGGATTATAGAATTGGACGCTTAATTTCTAATCCTGATAGAGTCATTCTGAGTTGTACCAAATTTCTTTCTTCTATTTCATAAAAGTGGCAAAATAATGTAAGTGTTTAAAAGGTTTATTTATTACTTCAAACTTGCAGTAAGGATATTAACGGGAATTTTTGGAAATAATGATTCTGTGCTGAAGAGGGAGACATGTAACCTATGGTCTCTAGTGGGAGTTTGCATCTTACACTACAATTTAATGAAGATCCCAGTACCAAATCGTGAGATTTTAATTGAGGGGAAGCAGACTTATTTTTGTGCATTATGTAGGCGCCAGTTTACGAGCTGTCAGTTTGCATATAGGCAATAAAAAGCCCCTTGGCTAAATACAGACACTGAAATAAAGTGTCAGTTACAGTAATTCCATCCCATAAGTGTTCTTGTCCATGCAATGTAATGAAGAAAAATTATCTTAAGATAAGTTAAGTGCATTGAAAAAAAGCAAAAGGGGAAGGGGAGGAAAGAGATGGAGAAATACTAAGAATTTTGTGAGGCACCAAAACACCTAACTATATTTTAATTATGGCTTAAATATTAAATGTTATTGGTATCATTTGTATCATTGTTATTGGTTTTCTATTTACCATATGTATGCTCTTTCACCAGTTACCAAACTATCAACTGCATCAGATGTGTAGAAATACAACGCATGTAGCAGGCAGAAGTAGGGAGGGATAGCTCAGTGGTTTGAGCATTTGCCTGTTAAACCCAGGTTTGTGAGTTCAATCCTTGAGGGGGACAGCTAGGGATCTGGGGCAAAATCAGTACTTGGTCCTGCTAGTGAAGGCCACGGGCTGGACTCAATGACCTTTCAGAGTCCCTTCCAGCTCTATGAGATAGGTATATGTCTCCAAATATTAATAAAAAATGGCAACTGTTACCTTACAAAATGCAACACATTTCATCACTCAGAAAATTATGGAGAATGAATTAACAAAGCAAATCTAAGCACTGCAAGAGTATGAGAGATAATTACTTAAATGAACACAAAAAGACAAGAGGATCATGATCCTTTTTCAAGAGCCAAATTACTGTTGTTTTCCAAATTAAAGATGTCCTGGTGAGATGCTTAATGTATATGACACAATCAAGTTGATTTTATATATAGTTGTTGATGTCATATAAAAATTCCTATCAGAAAGCGTCCCTCTTCTACAGCAATTTTCATTTGGAGACCTCCAAATGATGCAGAATCATAATATCTTTATGAATCTCTATACATTCTGCAAGTTACAACATACAAAAGGACCCCTGAACTCACATGGAGCTCCACTACCTCGATGGTGAACGCAGGCGGTCTACCTATACGTTTTGCCTTGCAAGATTGAGCCACTAGCCTCAAAGAATCCCCATGAAGTGGGTATTTGAACCATCATTTTACAGAGGAGTAAAACTCGAACGAAGCAAGAGGGTCTAAGTTGACCCATACCTTATAAAAATCCCTCATTTCAAGGGACATCACTCATTTTACTCCCCAAGTTATATACATTCCACACAAGTCTGTTACTGAAAGTGATTTAACATCAGAAATGAAGAATTACAAAACTGTGGCTGTAGAAAAAGTTACTGACACTAAAGAAACAAAGTTTCCTGCATGAATAATTTGTGTGTACTCCTCATTCTGATCCTTTATCACATGCTGCATACCAAACTTGGGCATTGGCAGATTGAGAGGTATGTGTTGTAGCACCGACTGATCTCAGCAGGATTGTGGATGCTTGGCACCTCTGAAAATCAGGACCAAGGTCATAGATGGAGTCTGTGGCGAAGTTGAGGACAGAACCTGGATTGCTTGGTTTCCCACTTCTCATGCCTTAACTACAAAGCCTTACTTCCCCCTAAGATAAATACATGCAACTTCAAAACAACTTGATTTTATAATTTAGCTTTCTGTAAAAAAATGACAAGCTAACTAATTCTGCAGTATAATTCAGAGACACAAAACAACTGTCAAGCTATAGAGAGAACCTACCTTTAATGAATTCCTAATAGAATCAGAAATGTTACAGGTACTAAATTTTCACTGAGCTTAATTGAAGTGCTGTACCTTTTCATGGTGAATTATTATTAATGAACCATAAGAATGATACCAGTAACTCAACTTCTAATTACATAATGAATAATTTTGTTTTAAATAATGAACTTTTGCACACACACAAAAAGACAGACACTACCTCTGTCATGGAACTTTATTTACCCTTGCTAGCTAGACGAAAGGTTTTGCTTACTTTTTCCCTCGACCACTTATGGGAACTAAACTTACTAAACCCATACTTAAATCTCTCTCTCAGACTGTGATGAAATCTTCTTTGGACGACTGTCATATCCAGATGGAGACAGCAGGTGGGATCCTCACCTCTGCTCTGGCCCCTTTACAGCGAGTGGAAGGATCACAGTGGCATAAAGCATCTCTCAAAGCCCGAATTCCAGTTGGGAGAGAATTCTCTCAACATACAAACTGAAGTGGATCACCACCCTTACTGTCTTCCAAGGATCTACTTGCAAGCCCTGGCATAGGGAGTAGACTTCATGCTGGAGGCAGCATGGGTGTGAAGCGCACAACACTGTGGCCCATAGAGCAGCCTTAGATAGGCCCACAAGTTTCTCTCAAGTTATGACTGGGACCACTCCTGCTCCCAGAAAGGGCCTTGATAAGAAGGTCACAAAGGTGGCTTAATGATGCCTTAGCTGTCCCTTCCTCAGATTGCAAAATTCTTCACTGCCTCCTGAGGAAGCTTAGGCTCCATCCAGACTACTCACCATATCGGCGGGTAGCGATCAATTTTTCGGGGATTGATATATCACGTCTCATCTAGACATGATATATCGATCCCCGAACGCGCTCCCGTCGACTCTGGAACTCCACCGGAGTGAGTGGCAGTAGCAGAGTAGACACGGGGAGCCACGGACGTTGATCCCGTGCCGTCACGACCCGAGGTAAATCAATCTAAGATACTTCGACTTCAGCTACGCTATTCACGTAGCTGAAGTTGCGTATCTTAGATCGATACCCCCCACCAGTGTAGACCAGCCCTTGGCATAGAATCACAGAAGTACACAACATGGTGTTTTAAAGGTATGTTCAAATTCTTGGTAGCTGGGAGATTGTAGTGAAATACATATTTGCAGAATGGCTAGCACAAAGAGGCCTTATTCCCAACTGGGGCCTTTGAAATTAGTAGAATACAAAATATGAAGTTCCATTTTTTTACATTCCCATAATCTTTGATTGCATAGCACCTACCTGAACATGTCTCCTAAGCCTTTGAGCATGCCTTTCTTTGCCTTAATTTTATCCTTCTCTTTATCACGGTCTTTCTTCTTGTCCTTTCCAGCCTTTTTTCTGTCCCCTTTATCTTGGCTTCCATTCATCTGTCTCTCCAATGAGTGGGATGGCTGGTCACTTGCTGTGGACACAGATTCTCTGCCTGATCTTGAACTCTCCTCTGTGTCTTCCTCCACTGAAAGAGTAAGAAAAAGTTATTCGCAGGACAGGAACAAATAAATAAAAAGTTTTTCAGCATATTGTGGAATATGTTTTGGAGCAAGACGTGCATAACAACTAAGTAACCATGTGACATTATGTTGTTAACCCTTGATTACTCATTCAGAGGGTTCCACATCTATGTTCTCCATGACTCTTTTTACCCTGTAATTTCTACATGGAAGAGAATGAGTGTGTATATTCTGTGAGGCACACAGAACATTGTGGAATAACAGTACTGATCAATAAACAGGGTTAGCCAATAGTGCTGCTAACTGGCTACTTGTGTTGGTGCTAAGATTCTATAGTGAGGAGAGCTTCCCCTGACCTGTGTAGCTCAAAAGCTTGTACCTTCCACCAACAGAAGCTGGCCCAATAAAAGAAATTATTTAATCTACCTTGTCCCTCTCATATCCTGGGACTAACATGACTACCACACTGCAAAAAAAGTCATTTAGGAGAGTTGACCTCTAATACAAGTCTTTAGCCTTTTTTAATTCAGCAACATAATATCACAGTGAATTTGATGAAATAACTCATCTCCTTTAGCAGTTTATTTTAAAAAGTTACAGTTTTACTCCTCAAAGAAGTTCCATTGGTTGAGGTAAAGACTCTAGAGGGGCAGGTTACCTCATCTGGAACAAGATCTTCTAAATGTACATTATGAACTGTTTCAACCTGGACCCGCAGAGAGACTATATATAATTTGGAACACATATTCCAGAAAGCCTGAAGAGAAAAAAGTGAGAAAAAAAATATAGCAGTAGCCATATTTCTAAATGATTCTCCACTCTAAAACTGGAAAAGCTTCCAGTGGTTCAGTGAAAATGAAACTCACAAAGTTACAGACATATTTTTTGGCTCACCATCATCAGCTGCTGAAGTATCTGAGACATGCCTGTGCAGTTTTATTCTTCTTCTCTAGGACCACAATCAATGGATTTAGCCATCTAACTCAGGCAATACTTGTCCAGTAAGCATTCTAGATCTCCTAGAATACCCCGTCAATCTACCAGCCTTTGACAAATATATTCTGAAAGTAATATTTCAGGCCAGGCAAATGTGGGTATAGACATTTATTTCTAAATCATATTGATTATAATTTTGAATCCCAAGCAACTGAAAGGTGAAAGATCTAACTGCCTCATGCTGTTAGCTCTTCTATTGTGGATGCCTGGAGTAAAGCAGCTAATCTACACTACAGAAGCTATAGCAACACAGCTACGGCGCTGCAGCTGTGCCTCTATAGTCCTGTACCGCAGATGCATGTTACATGGACAGAAGGGGATTTTCCATTGATGTAGGTAATCGACCTCTCCGAGAGGCAGTATCAAGGGTCAGTGAAAGAATTCTTCTATCAACCTAGCTGCAACTACAGTGGGGATTAGGTTGAATTCACTACTTTGCACAGGGTGCAATTTTTTTCACAGCCCTGAGCAACTTAGCTAGGTTGACTTAAGTTTTAGGGGTTGGCTGGGCCTGACAAATTTTCCATTGTAGGTGTACTTCCAAGATTCAGGCAATTGTTAACTGAGAAGATAAGACTGAAACCTCTCAAATATGTCTACATTACTAGTATTAGTCTTTTGAGGTCACTGTGTTTACTGCTACAACTGGAACATAGAGATGTATTTAATGATTATAAGAAGTTTAGATCTGGACACAGAGGACCACATTTAAAAACAATCTCCATTTTGTGCATGCCATTTAGCACCTAGAATGCATTGCTGGTACAAACAACAACATTTAGACATTTAACTATCTGATTGTGCCTGTAAATGAATACAAGCAGTACAAAATAAATTTAAAATCTGGTACACCTTGCAGTAGTACATTTATTTACTTTACTATGCTAGTATTTTAAAGATGAATGGATTTTGACCTATGGCTGTTCATATTCAAAATAATCACACACTAAATTAATCCTGAGACTGTATCAAAGGTACTGTATCATGCTGAGTTGCTAAACAACTTGTCATACCAATGAATCCCCCTTTACTATTTATTTTGCATATTCTAGAGAGATAATATTGCTTCCTTTCCATTGCTGTTCTGCAATAAATATTTTTCTATCAAGCTTCCACAGTAGTTTGCCTTCAATTAACTTCTGAGTCTGCACCATAGCCTCTTCTACCTAATGAACTAGGATGCATTTTTCCCCTGTGATACACTAGAATAAGCAGATTTCCAGGTTTTTAAAAAGACATGACATGAAGAAAGTTGTTTTCCTTTTGTGCAGCACAGTGATTTTACAATTACGATATACCTAATTACTAGTGTTCAGAACAGATGCAAATGTTGTCCAATTAAAATTCAAGTCCATGCTACAAATGAAATATCTAATTTTTGTTATGTTGCAGTAATGATGTTAGGTGGCTGGAAAATATACAAGAGATTTTTTCTCTCCCATTTAGGCCATTGAAGGCAAAAATTAACTTGGGATATGCTTTAAGCATCAATTCAGGCTGAAGACCAAAGTCATCCTTCACAAACCACACTGTATTAAAGAGAACTACATAAAGGTATTGTGAAGCTATTCCCCTAATTAGGCCATAAAATTGAAAAGATGCACACGAGAAATTGAAGCTATTTAATGTGAAGCTGTTTCATAACTGAGCTCCTAGACTGCTTATTGTGATATTTAATATGACTGCAGGTTCTAGCAATTAAGACTCAACAAAGATTAGAAAGCTTTGCCAATTTCTCCAGATTCAAATGACTTGTTCTCAGACAACACACCAGAGATAGAAATTTTGCTTCTAGTCAGCTATTCCAAGTATTAAAAACCAAGCACAATGATTCTTATAATCTAAACACCCACAACATTCTGTTGTTATTATCTCATTATAGCCATTACAATCCATAAGTATCCTCCTCAAAACTCTTAAAATGTTTTCACAGAATCGGACATTTCCAGATGGTATTCATACTGTTTTTAACAGTTTGAACAACACATTGTTTCAGGGAGAGCAATTATATTTAAAAGGCAGTTCGGTCCTTTATCACATACAATATCTCCATATTTTTAGAGCTCTTTCATGAGATGATCAAATGTTAAAGAGTCCTTCATAAATGCAATCCAGTGCTATTGTTTGGCCAACCCAAAGGACGGGAAGGAAGAAACATTCCTACTTCTAAAATATTTGGAAAAGAAATAGGAAAAATTTCAAGCAAGACAAATTAATACAACCTCAGGGGCAACAGCAAATTGACCACCAACATCTTGAATGGATTTGAGGAGATAAAGCAGCATTCTTAATTCTAAACAATTAGAAAATACTTAAATATGATTTAAAAACTAGTTATTTGAGTACCTGATTGCTAAATGGACCTATATGTATTCAGGACTGTCTAAACTTTGCCCACCTGAGGAGGTCATTTAGCAACATCCATGGAACCTGAAGCCACAAACAATTTGCATAAAATGGAGCAGATTGCTGATGCTCTCTGCTTTAACATGTATGCACAGCCCTCAGAGACAAAGGTCCCAGTAAATGACATTGCTTCCACTCTGTTCTAAGTGTAGTATGGCTGTCTAGGATTTGTAGATTTCACTGGGCACACCACCATCGTGAATATAAGGGAAGCCACAGTATAACTCCATGGTATGAACTCACTATACTGCCATGGTACTTCCAGTTTCTCTATCACTTATGAATACACAATATTTGTAACATAGTTGAAGCTCTACCAATTTGATATATTTTGTGTGTTTTACACGACACTAAGAATCAAAAGAGTAAGAGTATGCCCAGTCCTGTATAGATACACAAGGGGTAGAGGTGGCTTAAGGTGCCTTTCCTTATTGAGTCCTTGTGTATGGATTGGGCCCAATGCTACATGAACATGGGAACGCCCCATATCTATCAGTGCAAAGTCCTCAAATTGGGTGGGAAGAGGTAGGAGACATAGCCTTGCTTCTTCTCCACATCAACCAGCAGGCCTGACCTTGTACAGGGTGAGTTTGTGGGAGGGAAGCATCCACTGCACCCTCCAAAAGGTGGCCATGCATCATCATACCACCCCTAATGACAGCAAGTGAACCCTCAAAATGTTTTCTAGTAAACTGGCATGTTTACAGTCACTTGGAAAGTATTCGGTGATATGCCCTTTTTTATAGATTCCTTTTTTGGTCAAATGAGGTTAACCATTTGAAACTAATTCCCACTGAGCACAGGATATCTGATGTCTGACAACAGGAAATTACTGTCAGCTGGCTCACACAAAACAAAGTCTTTTAGAAAAAAAACATGGTCTCATGTCCCAAAAGACCTTAGGCATGTACTTTGGAAGAATGATCAAGATCATTTTACACATTCCCTCATTCTTACTCACCCATTGGTTAACAGTAGACTGACAGCTAGCAGCACAAGACTGGCATTTAGCCTTGCTGCTGCATGAAATTGCTAGACATGGTGGGGAAGGGATGCAGAATTAATTCTATCTGTAGCTATTTTGGGAAATAGCAAAATGACCTCAGTTTAAGTCATAGAATATTTTTAGGAACAGAGTAAGGAAAATGAGTGATCTTGTACATGAGTATAACTGCAGGACCAAATTATTTAATTAAGCATAGACTTTCTCAAACTGAAAACAAATTAAAAAAAATAAGGGCAAAAGGTGAAAGTTCACTTCCCAAACCCTTTCCGTTAGTATTTGGCCTAATGATTTTATTACTTCATTCTTCCTTAAACCTTCTTCATTCATAAACTTCTTCTAAATAGAATCAGGTTGATTTAAAAAAAATCTTCTGAAGGGTGATAAGCAAAAATAGTACAACAACAAGGTTAAAATTTCAATAATTTTAATACAACTCCCATTAGAATAATTTACCATTCATACTATTTTCATTCAGCATGGACTGTCATTTTACCAGCCCATTCTTACATAGTTCAATAATGATAAGGTTAGCTTTGAAGTGGTTCTTTTATGTTAATGACACATTCTCCACATGTTGGGTCACACTTGAGGTTAAAGAACTGGAAATGTAAATTAATGCCCATTAGGGTGGGCAATAGCTGATCATTAACTTCAGAATTTTATTAGATCTGCCAGCTTTACTCATTCTAATTAAAGAACAGCAGTAATTTTTCTTCCCAACGCATCATTAAGGTACTCTTCCATACTGACATTTTTCAACTTGAATTCAACTTTTTTCTTTTTGGTTAAACTTTTTATTTTAACAAATTCAAATATAGTCTTATCGAAAATTTTCATACTAAACAATTCAAACAAAACATGCTCATTTAATCTCATTTTCTTGCTCTAGAGTGTAACAATCTGTGAATACATATGCAGGACACAAGCACTTATAAAGGCTAATCTAACAATCTAAAGAAATCTAAATGATAATTTTAAGTCTTAAAATAAAATGTTTTGTTTTTTATTTGACCCCTTTTATAGTTATGAATCTGTTTTTAATCCTTCAAAGATAATTAAACAACATTCTTAATATACAGCAAAATAGGATACTTACAGGTCTCCATGCCTTCATCGTCATCATCTGCAACTGGTTTATCATATGATTTGTCAATTGCAGCTCTGAAGCTCTCATTGCAACCTCGTCCTCGGATTATCCGTGGGCGCGGACGATGGAAGGGAATGTCACCATTCAAAGTCACCTCAGCAACAGCCGTCTGTAGACTTTCTAATGAGCTGGATTTCTTCAGACCTAACGAAGGACCCACATCTCTTGTTGGGGAACCTAATGGTTAAAAAAAAAAAATGGTTAATTAGGATTAGTACAAAGGACTGCATGCTTGATCCTACATACTCATAGTGAAAGTCTGTGGGGATATACTTAACATTATTCCTATCATCTCTGTAATCTGTAGGGATTTCATGTTGGTTTGAACAATGAATGAGTATGTCATGTCTTAGTCAATGACATCTTACACGTTCAGCATAACATCTAGAGAAAATATCTTGCCTGCTAATTTCAAGTGGCTTTTTCAACTGAATTTTAAAGACTTGCATCAAAACATTACAGTACACTAATTTTATAATGAAATGCATCTGAATAATTTAAGTGGACCTGATGGGACAAGTTCACATATTTGTTGAAAAGGTCTGAAGTAGGGATCCAGTTATTCAGGTAATACTTGACATCATCTGAAAAAGAACTTAAATTCTGGGACTTAAATATTTGAGGGTGGTGGTGGGATTCAGAACCATCTGAGACCATCTCCCATCAGTTAAACTTGAATCTTTTTAAAGGTGCGGATAAAAATGAATTATATGATAATGGACTTTCTTTCCCACCTCTCTTCCCAGATTTCCTCCCCATGCTTGTGGTCCAGATGCCTGACCTTTTATAATGAGGCAACCACACCTATGATCCAAATCGTCTCACTTCTCACAAGGTGGCATCATAATGTTCAAAATAGCAGAGTCAGGCTGGAAGAGCTATCACTGAGACTTTTACTAAAAGAAACAGGGATAGGAAGAGGGATGAATAGGAACAAATTTTGTCAGAAGTTCTGAAGTTCCATCAGGAATATGTGGTAGTTTGGTAGATGTGGACAGAAGTGCAGGAGAATGGAGGAGAAATAATGAAATAGAATGGGAAGTTATCTGTGGTTACGTAGGGTTTGTTGTTATGGGTAGCCTAATACGTGAGATCTTGGATCAGTCTCTAGTTTTATTATTTGAAGGTGGTGATGAAATAACAGTAAAAACCTCAAAAGGCTTGACTGATAGCTCATATGTGGGGGTTCACAGAAACATCGTATCTAAAGATGGAAGGCATACTGTACATTTATTAGTGTTCTGGCCCGCATATTTTTAAAGGTGCCATGTGATCACACTTCCAGTGCTTTGTTTGGGAGACCACTACACAGGCTAATAGCTCTTATTATCAGGAAGATTTTCCTTAACTTTTCTTACTTCCTCAAACTAACTGTGAGGAAGTCCTCATTTTATGATATTAAAAAATTCCACTGCATCATTGGTGTTCACATTCTTCAAATTTTTTCAACTATTATCATATCCACATTTAGTTGTCGCTTTGCCAAGCTATATGTACGTAACTCTTTCAATATCATAAATAAAACAATGTAGTCCTCCACCTGCCAGCCCTTTTCACTGGTTTGCCCTTAACTTTCTCCCATTTTTGATTATCTTTCTGGTAATAAGATGCGTGTAACTGAATATATTATTCTAATAATAATAATATAATACCTAACTTTTATACAGAGCTTTTTGTTAGCTGATCTCAAAGTGCTTTAAGAAAGGAAATCAGTAACTCCATTTTACAGAATGAGATAATGAGACACAGAGGGACAAAGTGACTTGCCCTCTGTCACTCAGCTGGTCAGTGAAGAGCCAGGAATAGAACATAGCTCTCCCGAGTCCCAGTTCGGTGCTCTATCCACTAGGACACCTTGCCTCCCACAACTATGTATTATTCATACCAGAGCCATGAAGAATGATACTGTCATAAAGTGTTTATATTAGAAAGGCGCCCAGTAGGCCCCAATCTGGATTTGGGCCTCATTGTGCTACGTAGCATTCAAAGAAAAGTAGACAACAGTATAACCCATCTTCCTAGGACTATTATATGAAAGTAAATGTCTTAAATTTGAACTAAATATATTTAAATCTAAACCAGAAATTGTAAAACCACTGACCCCAAGCATAAGCTAATGCAGCATTTCCCAACCAGCCTACCGTGGGGGTGTGCAAATGAGTGAGTGTGCAGAACAGCGGCAATGCAAAAATCCCCCATACTGCTCACTAATATGGCAGAGTTGAAGAAGGGTGGCAGTTGAGTTCATTTTCCTAACTGGAGACTTAGCTCTCAAAAGTCCGAGAAATACTGAGCTAAACTGAACAGCCTGAAACCAAGTGAACTCAAATAGCAGTTGCCAAAGTGTTTTTTCCACAGCTGTGCTCCTGATTGCATGAACTTGCTGAAATATCACTTCTTCCCCATGGCTGTGCAAACCCTGCAGAGTTTGATTCACACACAGGTCCACAAAAAAACACTGCAGTTTGGACCTCAGGCACTGGGAACAAACAAGCCCCTACAGATTCACTTGGAAGTTTAAATTTGTTGAACTCCCCACCTCCAAGAAGAACCCTTCCTTTCACAGACAACTGATATCTTTGGAAGGTTGGGGTTATGGGGACAGTTGGGGGCATGGAACAGCTGTTGGGGTGAGCAAGGAAGGCCAGCTGGGAACAGGGAGTTTGATGTCTTCCCAGCTGTGCAAACAAACCTCACACCACATTCGCCAAACTTTTGTGAACATGGGCTGAAGTTTGATAATATTCACACAGCTCTCACCTCTTTTCATCAGATAAATATTTCTGATCTAGTCATTATCCTAAAAACTTTTACACAGATTACTTTCTTGTATTATGTGTATGTGCACTTGTACACACCCACACCCTCTCTTCTACTGGTGCCTGCAGTATTTCAAAAGTGATGAGCTGTTTACTTTTCAAGATTAAATTTTGTTAAAACCCATCCATGAGACAGGGAAAAAAAATGCCTGCCAAAATTCTGAAAGACAAGACAGCTATGAATAAACCTGCCGTTTGATAGATTCACTTTCATATACAAAGGGAGAAGGTTATCCTATTACCTAGCAACTTACTGGAAGTTTCCTTACTGCAAAATGAAATCTGAAATACCTTTCTAAATGAAATGCTCTTATATCTTTTCCTAATTACTGAATGGCTATATACTCTTTTTGTAAACAGTAATTATAAAGTAAGCGTTATGTGCCCATTTACGCTCATAAAGGACATTTTAAAAAATCCCATTTCCTGCTGCCCAGTAAAGATCATTGTGAGAACAATATTTATGTAAGTCATGCTTTCCCAAAGGGAAAGCTAGATGGGATATGACCTAATGTTCCCAGAGTACTGTAAAACTAATAATGGATTGCAGAAATGGGAGGAATATTTATTGAACTTGGGTGGCCATCAACATAAATGTGGACAGGTTGCAGAAGCTGAAAAAGTCAAGTATTGCCACAGAAGTAATGTAAGTACTGTGATCATAAAGTTATTTATATTTTAATACAACACTATAATCTGAGGCCATTTCATAGCAAGGCAACTGTTTTGAAAACATATGGTTAAGTCTTCCTTTAAACTGAGCAGAGAAGTTCAAGATCTGTGTGAACAGGATAATCATAAAGACAGTGGTTAGCCACAAGTCCTTGAGACACTTTGTTAACTTTTTTTTTAACAAGTTAATTTCAAAATCTATGAGACATCATAAATTTGCCTTTTCCACTATAGGGCTAATAGGAAAATATCAACTTTTTTCCATAGTTACAGTTTTGACAGTAATCACTAAAAATATTATATACTCAAAATCAATTTCTACTTCCTTTAAATTTAGTTTGAAGTCTTAATTTAAAGAAATACAGGATTTTCTCTCCCTGCTGCACAGCGTGTGTATGTGTTGTTATTTTAAAGTTTTAAGTTATCAGCATTTTCCTCACCGATATTTTTTCCTGACAAATGACTGTTGATGAAGCCAGCCATCTGTAACCAAGCAACACTCTCAATGAACACCATGCTTTGTGCACCCAATCCCTTTGCACTGTATATAAATGTTCATTCATTCATCCAAGTGTCCCCCAAAATGCGCCCCCACCACACTTTCTCTGGCACATACATCATTGCTCCTTAAAAGGCACATATTTGCACCCTTATGGCACCTAGGTGACTATCCTCAGGAGTGCGGCATGCTTCTTCAGACTGCAAACACCCTTTCTCAGAGGGCTAGGCACCCTCATCCCCACGTAAACATATGCATGCCTTGTATAACCACTTATGCACATATGCGTGCAACCCATCTGCTCTTTGTCCCCCACTCTGACCACATATACACCACTCCTTCTCAGAGTGCACCAAAATAACCTTATGTGAGATATCCACACACATACCCCCACAGATCATTTTTCCTACCACACATCCTCACTTGGGACGTGCACCTTTACACACCCCTCTAGCCAGCATAAACATGCATCTCAGACCACACATACTCCTGACAGTGCACATCACATGACCCTCTGCCCTTTGCTGATCCTTCTATTGTCCCCACATCATAGTAGCTAAGCATTATCTCATAGAACATACTCCCAACACTACCTCATAGCACATGTGTACTCCTGGAGACATATGATACCCATGGCTCATATATAGCTACTTGCTGCCCCCTCCAAATGCCTTAGTTCTGCTATTCTACTGTGCTGAACTCCCCTGCTCAAACAACTACATCACACTTTCTCCCCCTTTGATATTATATTAAGTATTTATATAGTGTCGTAACTTTGCCTGATGATTTCCAAAGATAAAAATTATATGCCATCCCTGACTCAAAGGATGTATGATGTTTCCTTTATCACTGATTATTTTTAAAAAGTCTGTAAAATTAATTTTTAATTGAATTTTATCTTCTAAATAATTTAGTGCACTTATTTTCTTTCTTTTAGAAAGCTGTTCTTGATCCTGTGGATGTTTAAAAATCAAAACTGGAATCATTGCTTTAAAAAAAATAAAAAATAAAACAGACAGTTGACTTCAGTTTCTATCCTCAATAAAACTATAAAAAATAAATTACCACTGGAGATTTAGAGTAATCCTGCTCTCTGATTAAAATAGTCTCAAATAGGTGTGTAGCATTTTATGCTAAATGGGGGAAGGGGGGGAAAAGAGTATGCTACACAGTGGCAGATATTGATGATATAAAAACCTGCCCTGCTTCTTAACTGTAAACTTGTGCGAGTCCACAAAGTCTATTTTATTTTATTTTATTTTATTGGTCACACAAGAGCAGCGAGTCAGTGAATTTGTTTCCTAACAACCACTCTATTAAGTTCTGATAAACTAAAAATAGATTTTTTTTTTCTATTTGTTTTTCCACACTAAAAGAGCAACATTTGGTTTAAAGAAAGAAATAACAAGCAATTATATCCACTACTGAAAATAAGGGGAAGTTTTTTGAAAGCTGATGATATTCACCACGAAAAAAACAACAAATGATTTAGATAAGCTCTGAAAGACATCTTTAGTATTACAACAAGGTGTATATAGAAACAAGAACCAACTATAGTTACTGTATGCTTAACGCTGGATAAATGAGCCATGCTCAATTGCCACTGAATATACTTCTAACCCTTGGAATTAACTGTAAACTCTGCAAGATTAGACAGTTCAAGTGAACTGAAGAAAGAAAAATAATTAAAAATCTATTATAGTACCTAGTGCTGGTGAGAACTTTACTTTCCATTTCGGTCAACACAATTAAACCCAATTTCACTTTTAACAGAGTTTGAGTTTATTTTTCTAAAGTAAATATGCTGAAGTTTTCCATTTTATATAGTTCATCAGAATGTAGCTCGTTACATATATTAAACGTTTGTCTTTTAAAACCTCATATAAAATTTCTTAGCCAAACTACTGTAAGTTATTCATTTAATTATAGAATCTATCTTCAGCAATGGCAGAACACCATTGGTTATATACAGAATCTGGTTAACATCATGGAAAAAGAAAGGAATAAAATCAAAGCACAATAAATTGTCTTCTTCCTTTTTCGAGCCACTGAGGCTGTAAATAAAATATTTATCTTGCTTAGCCCAGGTGGCTTCATGAGTAAGGTCATACCCTTTAACCCAAGTTGTACAACTTGGGTCTCCCTGGAACTTAACATAAGTTTTCTGTGTGGAATGATTTGCGTCTTACAAATAAAACCTAAAACAGTGTGCACCCTTAAATACAAGAATTATATTTTTCTTATTGCACACGTCGGTCTTTAGGCAGTACAGTCACTGCTCTATCCTAAAAACAAGCTAAAAAAGGAAACTAATATTTATTTTTGATAAATTAGGAGCTGATCCTGTAGCTTTTAGTAGTGCTTAGTAATGCAAGTAGTCCCAGGAGCAGAGCTGTGCGAATAACTGGTTTTACAGTTTGCTGGACAAACAAAGGAAAAATCAAATAAAGATCTGAAAAAGTAAAATAGTAATAATAATTCATTTTGGATTAAACAAGACACTTTATTCATTAAACAAAAAGTTTATTTTTTGAGATTTTTAAAAATAAAAAGATAAAATTCAAAACAAAAAGACAATAAAAATTGAAACAATTTATTTTGAAAATGTTGAAACAAAAAGTTTCAATGTTGTGTTTCTTTCTTCTGACTGAAACAATTTTGCAATTCAACATGAATTTGTTAAATATTTCAGTCAACCTGAATCTATTTTTCAGCAAAAAAAGTTTTGGAAGAAAACTGTCACGCAGCTCTACCCAGGAGTAGGATTTCTCCCATCAATAAAAGTTACAGAATTGTTTCCTGTGTTCCAATCCTACAAAAATGTACATACATTTAACTTTATGCACCAAGTATCCCATTGAAGTTAACAGGATTATCTCAATTTGTAAAGTAAAAAAAGCATTTTGGTCTTAGCAAGATTTTAAGAGTTATTCCTAATGTCTATAAAGCGTACTAGTTTATGAGACACCTTTTTTCAGTCTATTGTTTTCTCTCTAAAATGTGGTTTAAACAGAGAAGCAACTGTAAAATACTAACAACAAATGTGGGTGGGACATCCTATTACCTGAGTCATGCTAAAAATAAGTAATACTTCAGGTTTAAAAGGTGAATTATTTCTAATTAGAACTAAGTAATGTTACTATGTCCTCTGGATCTAGCCTAATTAAAATAGCATTCCAAAGGTCAAAAGCTAACTTGCATTAATAAATCATAAAGGCTCATGATTGCAGCTGGCACATTATTTTAATTACTAATAAAAATTATGCTTTGAATGCTATTTTTCATAATCATCATATAAAATCTGTTAGGATGCTTAGTGTATGAAATATGATGCTCTGTTCTGAATTCTAAAGGAAATTCAGCACGTACTAAGAATTTACAACTTAGACCCATAGTATGAGTCTGATGGCCATCTTAATGCAAAGATAGAAACTTTAGAATTAAACTATTATTTGCAAGCATGATGTTAACACTGCAATAGCTAAACAATCTGCTCT
This sequence comes from Chelonoidis abingdonii, assembly GCF_003597395.2. Classification (NCBI taxonomy): domain Eukaryota; kingdom Metazoa; phylum Chordata; order Testudines; family Testudinidae; genus Chelonoidis; species Chelonoidis abingdonii. The sequence goes on along the minus strand of NC_133770.1, from coordinate 30,618,849 downwards.
CTCTGGTCATCCCACTTTAAGTTAGAATTCAAGGCCTAAAGAACAGATTTCAGGATTTCTGAAAAAGAAAATCAAAACTAAAGTGAAAATTTATGAATTTCAGGACTGTAGGAACTGGTATACAGTTATACTGAATGACCTGCTTTGAGTATACTACCCAGATATATTTAGCTCTACACAGTATTTTCTCTGTTCTGTGCTACTTGATTATTCACAATAGAAAACAGCCATGCAAGTATTGGAGTATTCACGTTTTCATGCACTGTGATTGGCAGTTCTGTAATTGTGGTTTGCTGCTTTGACCAAGGTTTCTATAGCAACAGCCTTACTGTCAATTCTTACCTGTTTTCTGGTCATCCATTGTACTGAGCTTAGTCTCGTCAGCTACTGTTAAAAGGTAAATGTATAAGGTTAGCCCAGTTAGTGCCCACACCCCACATGCATACAACATTCCAATTTTCTAAGTTAGGAGGCATTGGTAACGTCACACTTCATGCAAATAATATGCAACACTGAGCAAATATTCTTGATAAAAACGGCAGCAAACTAGTAACCATCATGCAATTTGTCAGTCACTTTCATATCACAGGCAGGTACAATATGTTATTTACATGTTAGCGCATCACAACTAGCCAAGGCAAGTCAACACCACCAATCTTACTTTAGAGAAGGTGGTGAAGTAAGGATTGTAGTTAAGATATCCACAAATATTATAAAGCAAAAAGTACTCCTTGCATTTTATTAATTTCAGCATTTAGAATTTTTATTGTACAAACAGTCAAAATCTGCTTATTAAGGTTACTAGATTTTGCACTTCAAAACCTGAATCCAATGACATATCTATGGATAGCTTGCTTAGAAATATTTTATACCTGATTGTTTCATCACTTAAAAGATTATGTCCGTAAATGGAATATTTAATTCCCTGTTTTGGTTGCTGCTACAGTATACGGTTTCCACCATACATATTACTGTACGGCCTAAACCAGAAGTGGGACTGGGCCACATTCTCTAATATGCTGCTTCATTTGTATCCCCATTATTTTCAGTAAGACTTATTGTAGATTGCTAGGATATCAAATAGTCAAGGATAATTATGTTTTTTTAAGATATAGCCTTAAATTGAGAATATGGATCTCTTCCCAGTGTCAACTCAATAGAAGTAGTTACTTTTTAAAAAACAGTATTCAGTGGTTTATTTTTAAGTACACATTTTCACCTGCTATGAAATATCTGACAGAGACAAGGTGGATGCACTAATATCTTTTATTGGACCAACTTCTGTTGGTGAGAGAGAGAGAGAAGATTCAAGTCTGTAAGGAGAGCTCTGTGTAACCTTGAAAGCTTGTCTCTCACCCCAACAGAAGTTGGTCCAAACCTCACCCACCTTCTCTCTCTAAGATTGTGGGACCACTACGGCTACAACAACACTGCATACAACAATGAAGCATCTTAGCGTATAAGTATATACTCACGTATATTCATATACATTTGTATGTTTACAACAAGCAAATTTATAGATATTTACAAACTGTACAGGCTGCTTGGCCACTCATGTTTTTATACCACTCCATCACACATACATGTTTAGCTCTGTGTGTCAACCATATATTTGAAACGACAAAAATCAATATTTACAACATCAAAAATACGTTCAGATAAAACATTCAAAGAAATATCACTCACTACCTAAATCCATGCTTTTGGATTTTCGCGTTTTAACAAACTCCAACTGACTGGCATCTGAAAATTGCTTTGTGCGTTTTTCTGACATGCTCTGGCGTCCGAAACCCTCTCGCTGGAAGGCAAGCACTGGATCAGCATCTGGACTAAGAGTACTGTGGGAAGGAAAAAAAATCACGTAGACATTTATCAAGATCATGCAACCCCCCTCATATGCAAAGAAAAGTCTTTATTTGGCACAATATTTCTACCTTCTTTATCTATTGATAAGGCAGCCAATTTTAAATAAACCACCGACGTGAATGGAGTTGCATCAAGAATTAATCTGGCCTATTATGTCCACAACAACAGCGATTTAACAACTATCAATAATTAAAAACCTACTAAGTCTTTATGGAAAAAAAATGTGTATATAATGCCTATGCACACCAAAACACATGCAGTAAAAACACTCAGAGCTATTAGCATGACAGTGCAGTTTATTTTGACTTTATTTCTCATTCTTAGTGACACACATAGTTTGTTTTCCAAGTAAGTTTATAGTATAGTAGTAAAGCACAAATGTGCTGGCCTATCTGAAGTCACATGAATTTCTCTCATACACTACAGTTAAAGAATTGGGATGAATCCATCTCACATGGGTTTGAGAATATGTTCTCAATTACTTCAATTAAACTTATGGGTGTTCAGCAACTCTCATAATCAGATCATAAACATCTTTCCAAAGGTCACACAGGAGTCACAATTAGTATTGGATGAGCTGGTATAATATTAAAGTGAGGAATTCCTTTAGCAACAGCTGTTAACGTGGCTTATGTAAGTTAGAAATGTTCAGTTTCCTCTTGCTGAACAGAATACATCGTGTGCTTCTTTCTTTGAAAGGGTTAAATTTCTAACCCTCTTTGTTTTGGCAGCTTACTTCTTTTTTGGTTTGATCTTCTTCAATAATTACTTATTTATTCTATATCACATTTCTTTTAAAGCTGAATATCACGTCCAGGTAAATTCAGGTTTGTGTATGTTTATTCATTTAAAGTCATATCCACATGCTAAAACTTGATTAAATAAAAATTTCAAAAGTAGATCAAGGAGTGTGGAGAGTGGTATGTTCTGAACACAGGTTGAGGAGCCAGGAATTTCTGAGTTCTGATCCTAGCTCTTAAACTGACTACACTTGCAGCTGTACAGCGCTGCCGCGGGAGCGCTCCAGCGGCAGCACTTTGAAGTGCAAGTGTGGTCACGGCGCCAGTGCTGGGAGAGAGGTCTCCCAGCGCTGCAGGTACTCCACCTCCCCATGGGGATTAGCTTACAGCGCTGGGAACTGCTGTTTACACTGGCGCTTTACAGCACTGTAACTTGCTGCGCTCAGGGGGGTTGTTTTTTCACACCCCTGAGCAAGAAAGTTAAAGCACTGTAAAGCGCCAGTGTAGCCAAGGCCAGACTCTGCTTCTGAGTCCTTGAGCAAATCAGTTTCTCTTCAGCTTCCCCATCTGCACCTATCATACTTATCTCCCCCTCTGAGCTATTATGAGGACCAATTACTTAATATTTGCAAAACATGCTAAAAATTATAGGTGCTACATAAGTACAAAGAATTACTTTTTCTCTCATCTAGATGCAAAGTACCAAGTCTCAATGTAATTGAAATCTAGCTTGCTAGAAATATCAGAATGCCACATTATGCTACCAGTTTTAATGTCCACAATAATAAAGAAATTAAAATATATTATTAATGAGGCAATACCTATTTCAATAATTAACAAAGGCCAATATCATAGCCATCTGAACAAATACACTTTCCAAATGTAACTCAAAAGCACATCTATATGGTAAATATCCATACGTTAAAAAGTCAACAAGCATAGTTGAGTAACTAACACCCCAAAACAGCTAATTTTAATATTTTTCAGCTATGTTAATGTCATCTTCTTTCTCACATTACTGCAACTCAGTTAATACCCATCACAATTTACTATGTTCTAGCGTATTTAACAAATAAGATTTCTGGAACGACAGCTGATTCTTAAAAGAATGTAACCGTCTACTGACCCTCGGTATTATTAAAATTCCACTTATTAATCCTGTCTTATTGCCCCTTTGTTTTCATAACATTTTCATCAAGGATTAGGGAGATATTGTCAGGCTGGAAAAGCTTACATTTTCTGCGATGATTTAGAACAGCTGCCATTCTTGTTTGGATAACCCTTCGTCCATATTCTTAGCTTTACCCTTTGAGCCTTCCAGCAATATCATACAACGCACCTTCATTTTATAAATCTTCCCTCACCCATTAGCAGCAGGAAATTAATGCAAAAATCTACTTCTACTGCTATTTATTTTTTACAAATAAAAAGCATTATATATGAGTAAGGCCCTAAACTGATCTGCTCTTTTACCTGCAATTGTATCTAAAGATCTCAACAATTTCTCATAAAGGAAGAGATTTAAATGTTTTTGCAAAAAATGAATTCCACAATATCTAATCTATTTTCCTTGCGGTTATTTTCATTTAAGCTCCGAAAGGTATATGAATAGTAAGCTACACTGCTGCAGTAAATATAAAAAGCATCTGCAGATTTCAAATGGGCTTTTACTTTATAGTATAAATTCTCCCCACCACCACCCCCATTCAGCTGAAAAATTCACTCAGAGGTAAGTATTACATGACATCTTAAGTGCTGTTCAATTTAAAAATCTTAGATTTATAGCTCTAAAACCTTTAACAAAAGAGACACATGGACATTTCAATGGCCCAAATTACAGGTGAGACTTTTTTACACGAAAAGTTGCAATATTAACAGAAAAGCAAAATGTAGATTGAAAAAAAGTTATTTTTACCACAATTATTAAAACACTGTTTAGAATCAGCAAGAACAATCCCTAAGCATCAACTCAAATAAACATAATATCAAAACAGAAGTAGCTGACTGGTGCAAATCAGAACCAAAGGGCATTGCCACTGATATTTTATTAAGATATTGCTGACACATTCATAACAGACCCAGGAGATGGGGCTAGAAAGAACATTCTAATTCTTCACTCTGCTTGTGTTAATTATCACAACACCCTTAGGAGGCGGTTCCACAGAGATGGTCTTTTATTTTGCTCATTGCAGTACATTATTACTAGACTTGCAGATTAATGCACAGTTCTCTTAGATCTGTATTAACAGTACGCAATATTTCTTTTATTAAGAGCAACAAACAAGTTAATAATGAGACTAATACATTAGCCATTGGAGCTCAGATGTAAAAATCTGCACATAAGATCACAGATTCAACCCAATTGGGAGGTTAAACATGAGGTAATTTGGTTTTAATATTTTAAATTATGGGAAATATTGGTATACTACTTCTGCAGTACTTATCAATCACAACTCTGAACATCATATTTATCCTAAATATTAAGGAAATCTTAACTTGTAAAATGTTATGTGAGCATTAATATATAAATAGCAAGCCTAAATTAATTTCTAAATGTATTATCTAAAAAATATTCATTATCTAAAATGCACTAAAAGCTGATGCATGTGCAATAAAAGTCTCCTAAATATATAGTGGTACACAAAATAAAATCTTGGTTTTATTTTGCAGAAATCTGGTTTATTGAGAGAATTATAAATTAACATTTTCCATTGGAATTTATCTTTAATGCTTTATAATCTTAAGCTTTTAACAAGGCCGCCCTTCAAATACCAAGATCTTCTGATTAAATGTAAGGCTGGCTCATCTTATGATTTGACTATATAATATTAATTCTATTAACACAGCTCTATATCAATTTGGTCCTAATAATAGTTGGCAACACTTTTCTAAATGTGTTTTGACACCGCATAAAACTATACAGCTAGAAAGTAAAAGTCCACCAAAATTATCTGCACGAACTCTCTTATGGAAATAATGGCAATGAAAGGTTTGAAAAAGTTGTGGTCTGAATGTTGGCTGACCATATGTTCCAATTTTAGAGAGACAGTCCTGATATTCGGGGCTTTTGCTTATATAGGTGCCTATTACCCCTCACCCCCTCTTCTGATTTTTCACACTTACTATATAGTCACCTTATCTGAATGTTAAAAAAAAAAAAAAAAAAAAAAAAAAAGATTAATATTCAGTGTAGCTAACCATTGAACTAAAGAAAAATAAATTATTATAATTGACTATCATTTTCATGCTCTGGACTATGGTCTTACCAGTCTGTAGATTCATTAATTGTGGCTTTAGCCCATGCGCCAACATCTGTGGTTCCAAAACCCATATCATCATGGGAGCTGGAAGATGACTGGTCAGAAAGATGTGGTGGAAGTACTGGCAGCCTATCGTCTTCAATAATAACAGTGTCATCTTGTGGCATATTCACTGTTGGAGACAGCTGGTATTTACCTGTTCAATATGGGGAGTAGAATGGAAGAAGAAACTGTAGATAAAGACCTGAATATTACATATCATATAATCTCCAAATGATAAAATGTCATGTCAATCTGTCACATCATTGATAAGACTGATGTAGCACAGATAGTAAAATTACATGTGACTTAAGAACATAAGAATGGCCATACTGGGTCAAAGCAAAGGTCCATCTAGCCCAATATCCTGTCTTCCAACAGTGGTCAATGCCTAGTGCCCCAGACAGAGTGAACCTAACAGGTAATGATCAAGTGATCTCTCTCCTGCCGTCCATCTCCACGCTCTGACAAAAAGAGGCTAGGCTATAACAGCCATTAATGGACTTACCCTACATGAATTTATCCAGCTCTCTTTTAAACCCTGTTATAGTCCTAACCTTCACAACCTCCTCAAGCAAGGAGTTCTAAAAGTTAACTATGCACTGTGTGAAGAACTTCCTTTTATTTGTTTTAAACCTGCTGCCCACTGATTTCATTTGGTGGCCCCTAGTTCTTATATTATGGGAACAAGTAAATAACTTTTCCTTATTTACTTTCTCCGCATCACTCATAATTTTATATACCTCTATCATATTCCACCTTACTCTCCTCTTTTCCAAGCTGAAATGTCCTAGCCTCTTTAATCTCTCCTCATATGGAACCTGTTTCAAACCCCTAATCATTTCAGTGGCCCTTCTCTGAACCTTTTCAAATGGCAGTACATCTTTTTTGAGATGAGGAGATCACACCTGTACGCAGTATTCAAGATGTGGGCATACGATGGATTTATATAAAGGCAATAAGATATTCTCCATCTTATTCTCTATTCCTTTTTTAATGATTCCTAACATCCTGTTTGCATTTTTGACTGCCGCCGCACACTGCGTGGACATGTGAGAACTATCCACGATGATTCCAAGATCTTTTTCCTGATTAGTTGTAGCTAAATTAGCCCTCATCACACTGTATCTATAGATGGGGTTCTTTTTTCCAATGTGCATTATTTTACATTTCTCCACATTATATTTAATTTGCCATTTTGTTGTCCAATCACTTAGGTTTATGAGATCTTTTTGAAGTTCCTCACAGTCTGCTTTGGTCTTGACTATCTTGAGCGGTTTAGTATCATCTGCAAACTTTGCCACCTAGCTGTTTACCCCTTTCTCCAGATCATTTATAAATAAGTTGAACAGGATCGGTCCTACGACTGACCCTTGGGGAACACTACATACTACTTACTACATAAAAGTCTGAAAATATACAATCAAGTACTTGCATCCTACTGAAGGAGAAAATTAGCTGGCTTAGGTTGCAATCCTCAGAAGGAATAAAGTCAATGGGAACTGAAGGGATTCATTACGTCCCATGATCCAGCCCTGGATCATCAAGGCCAACATTTTCCAACTTGGTTTACTAACATTAAGAACTTAAAATCATATTCAGATGCCTGAACAAATGGCTTAATTTTCAGAAGTGTTCTGTACTCGTAGCTAGAGCTGGTTGAAAATTTTCAAATTTTGAATTTTTTTTAAATAATAAAGAATTAAATGAATGTATGAATGAATTAATAAAGTCACCTATGTAGTTGCTCAGATATAGCTTTGATAACATGACTTAATGCACCAAACTTGGAAAATCTCACCCAAGACCTTAATTCTGTTCTCACCGAAGCGCAAGTGAATTTTGACATTGATGTTAAAGGGATCAAGACACCACCCTCATGAATCAAAGAGATGACATAAGGGCTTGACATTGCACCTCATATGTGAACCAGCTTCAGTGGGACAACCTCCTGTAGGCAAGAGTTGTAGCGCTAGACCCTAAGGAGTTTTACAAATTAGTGAAACATTGTTTCTTTCCAACTAAAAGCCAATTTGTATTTTTTTTTTTGAAGATACCACCACTATCTAAATATACATAGAATGATATTTTCCAGTAATATTTTCTATGGCATTTTGAGTAACACATTTTTCAACCTGTTTAACAAAAAACAGATGTAACTTTTAAATTTATATAAAAGTCCTACATCATCAGAATAGACTAAACAGATAAAAATATGTCACAAAGGGGCTTTATTATGACAATGTTCAGTAATATCACTATACTTTTAGCCTGAGTCACCATTTCCTGTTTTTCAATGCAAATATGCTCAGGGTTAAAGAACAAGTGAAGATATTTAGTAGAACAGTAAAACAGATGCTACAGAAAATGATCAGCCTTAAAACGTTGTCAGTTTAGTCTTAAATATATAAGATTGCCTCAATATTTGTAATATTACTGAGGTAAACATACTTATACTTGCTATAAGGAATACCTATCATACTGCAAATATAGAAATAAAGTTATTCAGTCATCGCAGGCAACTGGCAAGTTATTAAGAGTGACTCCAGTGTATTTTTTATTCAAATTCTTCCATGAGATATAAGCTTCTCTGTAACTCAACACTACCCCTCTAGACATTGTTGCCTGCTAAAAAATTGCCTTCTAAAAAGTTTGGTTGTTTCCTGGGCACAGGCTTAAATATTTCCAATAAATCACCACGAAACAAAATGGTAAATGTTGCAGGAAACTTTGGTTTGATATAAACTGTAATTAACAAAACTGTCACACTTATGAACAAAAAAGAAGAAGTTTTATGAAATCAAATGACTTATCATATGGTATGGTATATTATATATGTATATGTAATATAGAGACAGAACCCCATGGTGCTGTATAGTAATAATGTATTGTGTTATAAAAAGTACCATGAGTTGGAAATGTTTTGTTAAAATGAGCCACACATGTGGCCAAATATTAATATTTTGCTCATCACTTATAATACACATAAGTACAAGTGTAAAAACCTGTATGGAGTTACGGGATCTACAGCAATTCTAATTTTTTTCCCTTTTATATAATCATGCTGCTGTACTGGTACTTTAATTTAGCCAATAAATTGATACAAAAGAACATTAGCTAAGCCAACAGGATATTGGCTAATTGAATGTATTTTATATGGTTATTTAAAGAAAATTTTGTGGCTGAATGAGATATTTTCTAAAATAGATGAAAATTATTGGAATACACTAATACTAAATGGCAAACAACCCATCATTGTCAAACTGAAATGAATGTGTTCAGTTTGCATAACAGCTAATTCTTTGCACAGCAATCACTTCTTTGATGGACAGGTTAATGGCTAGCCCGGTAATGTACTCCTTTTCAAACATATTGCCTACAAGATTGTTAACTCTGTAGTTAATAATGTCTCCAAAGAGTTGATTGTGAGAAAGTAGAACCTTACTGCATTTTATAGATTGAACTTCCAGTCTGAGAGGCTAAAGCAATTCAGTAACATTTTTAACTTTTCCTCTACCATTCTTAATGTTTGAAAAGAGTGAAGAATTTTATTTTTTATTGTATTTTATTGATATTTTGAAATTAAGAAGTAGTTAACTTGAAGCACCCAGGATTTTCACTGCAGACGAAACCAAGTGGGAGAAAGGCTTCACCTTCAGGACACAGCTGGACACACCTCACCAATAGAGAAAGTTAATCATGTCTCTTCCATGGAGAGTTTTCAGCCAGCTGTAAACAGAACCCCCACTTGGAAAGGATGAATCCACTGCCTTGCAGTAAATGTGTCAAAAAAAGGATGATACCTCAAACTTAGCACTCAAACCTAACACTACTGGTTCAAGAATTTGCTCTTGAGATTGCCTGTTGGAATTCTACACAACCTCTCAAAGGTATAGACCCAGAGTCTAGAGAAGCTCTATATGTTTTAGAAGCTGAGCAGCTTCTAAAGACCTGTATCCTAAATCTTTTCCTAGTGCTGCTACCAGGGGTAGCTCTATATATTTTTTGCCACCCCAAGTATGACAGTTAGGTAGCCGTTGGCGGCGTTTCTGCAGGAGGTCCACCAGTCCCGTGCCTTCGGTTTACCTGCTGCTGAATTGCCGCTGAAGCCGCGGGACCAGCGGACCTCCCGCAGAAATGCCGCTGAAGGCTCCCTGACTGCCACCCTCACGACGGTCTGCCCCCCCCCCAGACCCCTTGGCTTGCCGCCCCAGGCATGCGCTTGCTGCACTGGTGCCTGAAGTCGCCCCTGGCTGCTACTGTATTCCAACACAAAGATAGCTCTGCTTTTAGAGTGAGCAAAGCAATTCCTGTTGTGCGTATGTATAGTAGTTTATGAAGTACATTGGGACACTTAGGCCTTGGCTACACTTGCAAGTTAAAGCATATTAAATCAGCCCTGGGCGCCCTAACTCCTGAGGTGTTCACACTGGCAAAGCCCGTAGAGCGCCTGGACCCTGCAGCTGGAGTGCTCCTGGCAATCCACCTCCAAGAGAAGCATAAAACTTGCCACGCCCTGGCTGAAATGCCTGGGTCTCAGTGTGGATGATGCGTTGCATTACTGTGCTGTGACTGGCAACCGGAAACATCCCATAATCCCTTGAAGTCAAGTGGTCACTCTTGTCATTGTTTTGAACTCGGCTGCAGGCATGCAGATATCCCTTTCAAAGTTCTGTTTCTGACATCCCACATGCTTATCTGCTCCGGGACAAAGCAAACCATTACTGTGGAATGCTGCTGCTATGAGGGGGGGAGGTGGGCGGGACAGAGGAGAAAGTAAGCCAGACCGGACCAGCTTCCTCAGGCTAGCAATTTAAATCGCTGCCTGAGCCCCGCTGCCAGAGCCCCCGGGGTAGCAGTGGCAGGGCTCCGGCAGTGATTTAAAGGGCCAGGTGCCGCGACCACAGTGGAGCCCCATGCCCTTTAAATTTCTGCCAGAGCCCCAAGCCATAGGGTAGCAGTGGCAGCTGGGAGCACTCGGAGCTCTGTCGGTGATTTAAAGGGCCCGGGGCTCTGCTGTGGTAGCTCCGGCGGTGATTTAAAAGGGTCCGAGGCTCCCAGCCAACGCTATCATAACTGGTAAGTCCTTTAAGTTACTTTCACCCCTGGAGACAGGGGGTCTGCTGCTGTCTGAACTTACAAGACAGCATGCTGACATACTCTCTGCCCCCCAAAACACACTGCCTCTCCCCAACACACTCCTTGTCACACACATACACACAACACACTCCCTGTCACACATACATCCCCATTTGAAAAGCATGTTGCAGCCAATTGCACATTGGGATAGCTACCACAATGCACTGCTCTCTGTGGCAAAGCCATTGTGCTTGCGGCTGACAGTGTAAACACATGGCAGTGTTTTCCCTGCTGCGGTCTCCAAGGGTTGATTTAACTCCTGGCCCCCTACATCTGCAAGTGTAGCCATGCTCTTAGACTGACATTGCATTTCATCCCCAAGTCTTTAGAGAGGCAAGGTTGGTGAGGTAATATTTATTGGACTAGCTTCTGCTGGTGAAAGCTTCACCCACCTTGCCTCTCTAACAACCTGGGACCAACACAGTTACAACTACACTGCATACAATCTAAGTCATTGTTATTTTAACCAAAACCTTGATAAATAACTTCTCATTAGTCACCTTTAGCATCAAACCTTGCTACGGTCATAAGAAATCAGCCCGCATTCAGGCTGCAACTAAAGCTAAGAGATGCAAGATGACTTTATACCAAAACATTTCTTCAATATGAATAATTTACAGTGAAATCAGCTCTATATTTTTGTGTGACAGAAATCAGTTGCATAAAGGACAATAAATAGCTACAGTACTTCAGAAAAAAGTTCTTCAACTTTTAAGCCTGGGCACAAGCAAGTTAGTACATGACCACATGATTTTATTTTAAATTTCACTTTGGAGGAATTGCAAATGTGTTGGCTAGAAACACTTTTGAATCTAGACCAAAAAAAGACCAAAAGCTAGAAACCCAGCAAAGACGACAAGCATAAATCCTCACTGTTAGGCCCAGATGAGAGGCAACTCATGCAGGTGAATCCAAGTTTTCACAGAGGAAGAAGTATGGTAATAGCACGGATCATATACCTCAGTTATCAAGTAAAAAATTCTAGGAAATCTCAAATTATAAATGCTTATAGAATTGCTAGGTCTAATGGATTATGTGTGTTCTTGTTATGCGGTTTATATTACTAACACTGCGGTCCTTTTCCCTATGCCAAAACAAGCAGGTTTGTGGTTACTGACCACTTCTGTAACAGGTAATGCGAACACATTCATGTTGTGCTATTTAGTACACAATGACTCATACAACATGAAGCAGAAGATTGCAATGACTAGGATTTTATTTGATCAAAGAAGAAAAACTTATCAGAGGGGACTTGACTGAGGCATTCCAAACTGTTAAGATTATAGTCAATCCACACCGGCTTTCAAACTGGTTTTAAATGTGATAGGCTAATGGAGCTATGCTGATTTACAACAGCAGAGTCTGTCTCAGTTCCGGCAAAACCAATTTCTAACCACAGTGGGCTAGATCACATTTATATACATTATTCAAACATGGTTTGACCTTCTCTATGGTGTCCAGCTGTGTAACAATGCAGTCCCTTTAAGTATGAGGGCTGAGATAGACAGAATCAGTACTTCTGCTTCAGGATATAAGGGTATGTTTACACTGGAAATGCTATAGTAGCACTGCAGCTGTGCCACTGTAGCATTTTTAGTATAGACACTACAGTGACAGAAGGGGTTCTTCTGTCATCGCAGTAACTCCATCTCTCCTAGAGGAAATAGCTTGGTCGATGGAAAAATCCCATCGCAGCTGGGACTTAGGTTGGCTTAGTTACGTTGCACGGGGCATAACATTTTTCACAGCCTTCAGAGTTGTAGTTAAGCCAATCTAATTTCATAGTACTAATCATTCCTAAAATGACCATTTGCAAGAGTCTGGGTGAACTTTTATCCCCTACATGCACAGCACACACTGCAGAACTGGCCAGGGGCACAGCAGGTTTTAAGGGTTTTTGGAAGGGGTAAGCTGTTTGTTTGTTTTTGACTGCTGAGACTTCAGTTACTGGTCACTGTGAAACAAAGAAACTGTACTTGATGGATGACTAGTTTTATATAGCAGGGCAAATCCTGTATTCCTTTGATGTCAAATTATAGTGCATCCCTTGACATGCATACCAGATATCCTCTCTCAAGGCCTATTCACCTGTTGCTGCACAGGATGGTTACGTGGTAACTCATTAATGCATATATAAATTTGACATGTAATTCCCCTGCACACTGAAAGAAAAAAGCAGTAGCTAAGTGCTGTACATATATTTTATCTGGAAAACTGAAAGGGCAAAATTAGACTAGTGTCACTTTTGAAACTACAGTGCTAACAATTTCAGCCAGATTTTCACTCCTTGAAACTTTTAATCAGATCTCAAAATAAAATGTGTCACTTTCTTTAGACGGCCATGAATTTTTTGAGACAAAGGTTTCATGGATTTGTGATACTTGGCCACATTATCTTTCTTTTGGATTGTACAAATGCAGTGCAACAGAGCTTAAGAGAACTTGACAGTTTTAGTTTTGGCTTTGCTACGTGCATTCAGATTACAATATGACTGAACTGCTACAAAAATCACACAAACCAAAACTGTGGAGTTTCACAGAGGTCTAAGAAAGGGTGATTTTTCTACTTCAAAAAGTACAAGGAGAAATATTTACAAAGCAATAACTAGCAAAAGGCCAAAAATGGAGATTTTCACTTTCTGAAGCTGAATAGCTATCCTAGGGAACTGAAAACTACATTCACTCTTCCTTCATGTCAATTCTATAACAGGATCTCCAATTCTAATGCTGTACATATATGTCAAACATACTAAAAGGCAGTGGATTTAATGGCTATGTTGGAGTTCAGGACTTGCAATTCAAGCTAGCAATAGAAGTATTTTATGTCAGGTGCCATTTTAATCAAACATCTTCTTGCGTTTTAATTTTGAAAATCCTTACAAGTTAATCCCATGATTGAGCTACTCAGTAAGTCCAACCACTTCTGTGGCAAGACAAGTCTTTACGAACTAAATCTGTTAGTAGAAAGCTGAACTGCTGCAGAGCAAGTGCTAATAACCTCATTATCCAGTGGGGGCTATGCAGACAGTATGGCACAGAATCCAAACAAAGGATGCATAAAATCACTTACAAGGTTTTAAAACTGGTGCCCCGCAGAGCACAAATTCAACTGAAATAAGGAAATATGTTATTACACATACTGGCTTCAGCTGACGTTATTTTCTTTTTGAGTATGATTAAGGTGAAGGTGAATCAGTGCTGAAACATAACTATACATTCTTTACAGTAATATTCACGAACATTTTATTTGCATGAAACTTCACCACTCAGACCAAACAGACTAAAATGAAGTGCAGCTTCTTACCTCAGACACTGACAAACATTTTAAAACTTCCCATTATTTCTTCTGCCACTTGTTATGGGATCTGAAACTTACTTTCTCAATCAACTGATTGACTTCCCCTCTCACACTAAGCTAGCTAGAAGGTTTGTGATGAACAATTATTTTTAAAAGGCATGCTTTAAATTGGTCATTGCCACTTTCATGTTCCATGCTTTGTACATAAATAATACATTAATCACCCTTCAGTGAACCACAGAAAGGACAAAAACAAGATCTGATTAGCAGAGTCTACTTGACTCACCCATCATCCTACTTAGTGCCGCAGTCCTTGTGGGTGATTCACTGAGACCCTCAATTCCACTGTATAGCGAATGGGAAATTCTACGTTCTCTGTCATCCAGTATAGTGTCTATAGGCAGCTCTGGCCCAGGAGGGCTTCCAGGCGACTCCAACTGCATAGAGAGAGGAAAATCAGCACTGAAGTCCATTTAACAGCATGGGGGAACAATAACAACTTGCCTAAGGCCTGGACTCGGCTGGGCATCAAATATGCTAGAACTTTTCACCCAGAACCCAAAATAATTTGCAACGACAGCTCTGCTTAATGACCAACTTTCCATGACACTTTACACTGCACCTCTCATAGTGCCTTGTCAGATTTCAACCCTTTCAGCAGACAATATGTAGACAAAAAGCATTTTGGTCTACCTTTGCGGCATAATTTCTGAAATATACAGTTTGCGTGTTTCAATATTATCTGATAAACAACTTGGCCTCTTTCACATATTGATAGGCTGTCAGGACAAGACTTCTTGAAGCAGCAGAGAACAGGGAACTCCATTTGGAATTGGGCCTCTGACCCTTTTTGAAATGGTGAAATATGCTCTTGTACATAATTATCAGGGAATCCTCCATGAAACTCCTTGTTGTACACATTAGAATTGATATACATGAACACATGCTGTTTATGATAAAATCTTTGCTCACACTTTCCACCCTTAGGGTGAAGAGATTTCGCATGCCCATCAAATCTGGGAATGTCCCATGTTTTCAGGGCCTTTCACAGCATCCCTGTCAGTTACAGAACAATCAGCATTTCCAAAACATGACAGGTCCCTTACATAGCCCAGAGTCCTCTGCCCAGCACGATTCCTCAAGACAGTACTCTCCCATCTGTGAAATACAAGATCCCCTATGTGGTGCAGTAGGACATTGCTTGGCCACGCAAATAAGGGGGGAAAGAACAAACACCATTTCTCTCCCCCACTCCCAGCTGCCCTTCATCAGAACTGTCTTGTGTGTGTCTAGAGGGAACCCCTATGTTTTCTCAGAAAGAATCTGGTCACCTCTCTTTTTCATACGCACAGAATAGATTTTCAGAATGAAGAAAAAATAGGTTTTCCTCAATGTACTATAGAGAATCAGACTTCTGGGAAGCAGAGCTCTTCTATGGTGAAATAAATATAATTTGACATTATCTAAGGCAGCACTACTGAGGCTCCCAAGCTGCAAGTGGCTCTTCAACGTGTCTTCTGTGGCTCTCTGCAGCACATGCTATTAAAGCACTGTGTGATTTAATTACTAACCAGTCTAGGTTACTAACCAATCAGGATGCTTTCATATGTTAACCACCAATTGTAGTTGATAAAATAATAATACTTGGTCAGTCATTTTGCTGTGAGAATAATATGACCATACACTACTATAGTAAATGTAACAATGAATTCACAATAATGTGGCTCTTTTGGGTAATCTTGATCACTGATTTGGCTCCTGAACCACTGTGGTCTGAGTATCACTGATCTAGGGGCAACAGCATCTCTAACTGTTAGCCACTCTGCTGAGACTTCCAGTAAGGGTCCCAGGAGTAATGTGAACACGTGTCCACAAGGGAACCAGTTGAGACTTTCACTTAGGCCAATAACCATGGACATGAGACTTCATCTCCCATTATCCAATTCCTGAACTGTCCAATATTTCTGCTTATTGAGCTTTGTTGAGGTGCCTGAACTACAGACATTTGGACCCTTGTTGTTATTAATAACTGAGTGATGATGGGCATTTTGGACAAAATGTCAACCCTCGGCTTAGCTATTAAATTAATTTCATTTGTGAACTGAATCCAGATCCCCGAGGAGAAATTCTGATGAACTAGTATAGCACAAATAATTGTGTTGTATTGTAATCATTTAGGGCATCAAAGATCAGTATGTTTTGGTTATTTTATCTAAAGTTGTGTTTAGAACTCAATGTACAATATTCTTATATGAATCCTTTAGTGTATAAATATCTCATGATCTATCAAAATACACTAGTGCCCAGATCCTGCAAGGTACTGAATTAGGGCTGTCAAGCAATTAAAAAAAATATTCTTGATTAATCATGCAATTAAAAACATTAATCTAGATTAATCACACTGTTAAATAATAGAATACCATTTATTTAAATATTTTTTGATATTTTCTACATTTTCAAATATATTGATTTCAATTATAACAGAATAAAAAGTGCATAGTCTTCACTCTGTATTTTGTTTATTACAAATATTTGCACTGTAAAAAACAAAAGAAATAGTATTTTTCAATTCACCCAATACAAGTACTGTAATGCAACCTCTTTATCATGAAAGTTGAACTTACAAATGCAGAAATATGTTCAAAAAACTGCTTAAAAAAACCCAATGCACTGTGTGATTTAATTAAAGCGTACAAGTCCACTCAGTCCTACTTCTTGTTCAACCAAACAAGCTTGTTTACATTTGCAGATGATAATGCTGCCTGCTTCTTGTTTACAATGTCACCTGAAAGTGAGAACAGGCATTCACATGGCACTGCTGTAGCCGGCGTCGCAAGATATTTACGTACCAGATGCGCTAAAGATTCATATGTCCCTTCATGCTTCAACCACCATTTCAGAGGACATGCATCCATGCTGATGACGGGTTCTGCTTGATAATGATCCAAAGCAATGTGGACTGAAGCATGTTTATTTTCATCATCTGAGTCAGATGCTACCTGCAGAAGGTTGATTTTCTTTTTTGGGGGTTTGGGTTCTGTAGTTTCTGCATCAGAGTGTTTCCTGTTTAAGACTTTTGAACGTATGTGTTGTATCAACCAGGCAAGGAACTAACAAACTTCATCAGGACTTTATTTTTAAAGTGGAAACCTCTTTACCAAGCTGCTGCTGCATGCTCTGTAACTCTCACTCTGCCTTCTCAACTCCTCCCCCCTCCTTCCTGTTTCCTGTCCTTTCAGACTCCCAACAGCCCGTGCTCCCAGTTCTAATAATTTCAAGTAACATCTAAACACCACATTCCCTCCTCTCTTAAGAAACCCTCCCAATTAAAATAAACATTGTTGTTCTAACCACAGGAACAAATAGGAAACAAGACACTATACTAATGGCAGAAATATTACACTGAAAACATTGTAGATAGTACATAACATGGTCACTAGTCCAGACAGGTGGTTGTCTGGGGCTGACAGGCCCTTTCAATGTCTTGTTGTGTTGATACTACGGTGAAGTCATCCAATGAAGACTTGGCGTTGGCATGATCTCCTCTTGGTGCATAGGCAGGTGCAAGATAAGAAGCATTCCATAGCTACCCATCAAAAAGTTGATAGGTGTAAGGTCCCTTCTTCTCTATGATTTTAAGAGGAACTGTGAATTTATGGTCCCCTTTGTGTAAAATTCCAGGTTTTCATATTCTAACGAAGGAACCACACTCAAACTTTGGTCCCTTAGCACCCCGCTGCTTGTCTGTGAAAGCCTTATATTTCGCTTAGTTCTGTTCAACTGTTTTTCTCACATCATCCTCAGTTGGGGCCTCAGGTCAAGCCTTTAACAATCCAGCAATGTTCAGTTTAGTAATAATCTGTTTCCCATGCAGTAACTCTGCAGGTGATCTTTGCGTTGTGGCATGTCGTGTAGCCCAGTATGCTTGCAAGAAATCAGTAGTGAAGGGTATCCACAATCGCCCTTCCAGTTTAGCTGTTTGCAAACTCTGTTTCAAACTTCTGTTAAACCGTTCGATTTCCCCACTGGCTTGAGGGTAATACAGGGATGACCTTCTGTGTAAAATGTTCCTCTCTGCTAGAAAAGCTTCAAACTCCAGGGAAGTAAATTGACTACTATTATATGAAACCAGTTCTTTGGCGTTATCTTCCCTGCTAAAAACTGAAAAGAGGAACTTAATTACTGTAGCAGAAGAGATTTGCAATGTAAACGCTATCTCAGGTCATTTACTGAAACAGTCTATTAAAGTGATGGCATAACAACAATCAATTGGAGCAGTATCAAAGGGTCCTACAATGTCAATCACCACTTTTTCCCATGCAGATTCAGGAAGAGGAATAGGCTATAATGGAGGGGTACATGTCACTGTTGTCTTATCATGCATTTGGCAAGTGACACAGGATTTTATGAGTGCTTCAGTTTGAGGGCTTGGCTACACTGGAGAGTTGCAGCACTGGTGGTGGGTTTACAGCGCTGAAACTTACTCACGGTCCATACTTGCAAGACACATACAGCGCTGCATCTCCCTGGCTGCAGCGCTGGCTGTACTCCTGCTATGCCTGGGGTATAACAATTGCAGCGCTGGTCATGCAGCGCTGCTCCGCCACTGTGGCCACCAAAAGTGCTGTAATTGGCCTCCAGATGTATTCGGAGGTATCCAGAATGCCTGTTCAGCCACTCCCAACAGCGCTGAAAATGCTGCAAATGTGGCCACACTGCAGCGCTTTCCCTACACAGCTGTACGAAGACAGCTGTAACTCCCAGCGCTGTACAGCTGCAAGTGTAGCCATACCCTGAGAGTTCATCCCTGGCCACCAATACAGATCCCGTAGTCATCGTCTGGTTCTGACAAATTCCTTGATGAGCATCATGTGCCAGGTATATGAGTTTTGACTAATTCTTCTTGCACAAGTAGCTGGTGTGAACCTCGTAGCACACAGCCATCGAGCAAAGAAAGTTCATCCCAAACTCTAAAATAAGGCAGCAAAACTGGGTCAAGGTTTTTAGAGTTACTGAGCCAGCTCTTTGTCAGAAATTCCCATCGTTTTTGTTGAATAGGACATGCTGAACAAGCAGCTTGAAATTGTTCTCTTATAACTGCAGTAAAAGTGTTTGTAATAAGCACAACTACTACATTCTCATCCTCCGGTGGACCATCTAGCGAAGGCAAAGGCAGGCGAGAAAGGCAATCAGCTATCACATTGTTGTTTCCAGGCTTATATTCGGTTCATAATTGAGAGAGAGTAATCTTGCAGAACATCTAGCAATAAGATATCCTGCTCTTTCCAGTCCTTTCGTGGTGAGCAACGTCATCAAAGGGCTTTGGTCAGTGCACAACTTGAACATGCGGCCCCACAGGTAAGTTCTCCATTTTTTCAGTAGTCCAGACACAGGCAAGTGCTTCTTTTTTGACTGTAGAATATTTTCTCTCAGCATTACTTAGTGTCCTTGAAGCAAATGCAACAGTCCTCTCTGTGTTGTCCTCATGAAGTTATGTGAGGACAGCCCCACGTCTATAATCAAAAGTATCAGTAGTTACAACTGTGGACAATGCGGGACTGAATAGTGCAAGTATTGGACTATGTACAATCAAGTCTTTCACCATTTTGAAACTAGCTTGTGAATCCATTGTCCACATTAAGGTTGAACTTCTCCGTAGTAATTCTCGTAATGGTTCAATGACAGAAGCATAATTGGGAATGAATTTTGCATATGAGGAGGTAAGACCCAAGAAGGAACGTCTTAAGGTTTGCAAATCTGTTGGACGAGGAGCATTTCAAATTGCTGGGATATGATCTGGATCTGGTTTTAGTCCAGCCTGTGAAATTGTATGCCCCAGAAAGGAGAGTTCAGTTTGTCTAAATTTGCATTTGGACCTATTGAGCTTGAGGTCTGCTTTGCTGATGCAGTATAGTACAAACTGCAGGCTGTTGTTATGCTCCTCGGTAGTATTTCCAAACACAATAATAGCATCCAAATAGCACTGAACTCCATGTTGATTCTTCAGAATCAAATGACATCATTTTTTGGAAGGCATTTGGGACTGATGCAAGACAGTATGGAACACGTTTAAAACTAAATAGTCCCTCATGTGTAATAAATGCTGTGATGTCTCTGTATCTTCATGCAACATAACCTGGTGGTATGCACTCTGCAGATCAAGAGTAGAAAACATCTTTGTTTTCTGCAAATACTTCTTCTATGTGACGAAGAGGATGGTTGTCAATCACAATAGCTTTATTTGGCTCCCTTAAGTCCACACAAAGGTGAATGCCTCCACCCTTCTTCTGCATCACTATTATAGGTGAAACCCACTCAAAGGAGTTAATCTCTTCAATAATGTCCACGTGAACAAGTTTTCTAAGTTCCTCTGAAACAGCACCGTAATTTCTGTCATACAGGTATCACAGTATTCCGCATTTTAACTTTATGCAGAAACCCATAAGCACAGCCGAGTTTCTCTTCAATTGGGTGTTGGGGCCCAGCTGAAACTGGTGTGTGTACTGCAAGAGTGCTTTGCTGAGGAAGATCAACTCATCCATTAACTATTCTGAGATTTAAAGCAGCCAATAAGTCTCTGCCAAGGATGGTAGTGCCTTTGTGGACAATGTAGAACTCTGCAGTTACACAGCAATCACCAAAAGTAAGTATTGCTGGCAGGCAGCCATGTACTGGAATATGGTTTTTCAAATAGCTCACCAACTGAAGTTTGGGTTCAGTAAGAGGCACATCTTTAAAGTAATGCTAACAGCTGGAATCAGGTAGTATGTATACTGCTAAGCCAGTGTCTAACATTAGTTGAATAGAATGTGATTTGCCTGAGGGTATGGTGGAAACATTTACAGTGCACTTTATCTGTTCTGGAATATGTGCAGTAGTGGTTTTGACCACGCTCAGCACAGTAACATCTGGTATTGTAACTGCATGCACCTGTTGATTGAACTGGCTACTGCGACATACTTTAGCAAAATGCCCAATCTTTCTGCAATGATTGCACTGAGCTACTTTTGCTGGACATCCTGTGTAGCTTGCAAGATGTTGTGGGGATCCACAGTGAAAGCATGCTTTTACTGTATTTTGAATTTGCTGATTCAGTGGCTTTTCATTAGTTTTCCTCCTGCAATTGTTTGTCTGCAGCGATAGTGAACTTTTCTGCCAAGGAGTCACAGCCTGGACTGTGCCTCCTGAATCTCTGCTCATCATTTTGGCTTCAGCTGCAGTTGACTCAATCTGAGTAGCAATGGTTATTGCTTTTCCCAGTGTAAGTTGTGGTTCTAGAAGTAAGCGTTCGCTTACACGAAGCATGGTTGTTTTCTCAATGAGCTAGTCTCTAATCATCTCATCTGCCATATTCCCAAAGTCACAAGTTAAAATCAGACTCCTCAGGGAAGCAATATACTGTATTATAGTCTCCCCTGGTTTCTGCTCACACTGGCAAAATCTGTAGCGATTAGTTACTACATTCACTTTTGGCACAAAAAAGTTCTTTAATGCAGTCTCATATTTATCATCTGCAAGGGGAAAAGTGTAAAATACATGCTGCCCTTCTGCTCCAAGGCAGTGGATTAGCAGAGCAAGCTTTCTTACTTCAGAAATCTCTGTAGCACTGATTGCAAGCAGATTAATCTCAAACATATGGATCCCAGCAGTAAAAGCAATTGGAGGCTCACCTGGGCTCTGCAGAAAGGGTGCAGGTGGGTTCAGAGGCAGAAGATCCATCCTCGTCGCCAAAATGTTGTATCAACCAGGCAAAAAACTAAAAAACTTCAACAAGACTTTATTTTTTTAAGTGGAAACCTCTTTACCAAGCTGCTGCTGCACCCTCTGTAACTCTCACTCTGCCTCAACTCCTCCCCGCTCCTTCCTGTTCTTTCAGACTCCCAGCAGCCAGTGCTCCCAGTTCTAATAATTTCAAGCAACATCTAAACACCACAGTATGCTCCACACCTCTTCCCTCTCAGACTTTGGAAGGCACTTCAGATTCTTAAATCTTGGTTTGAGTACTTTAGCTACGTTTAGAAATCTCACCTTGGTACCTTCAATGTGTTTTGTCAAATCTGCAACGAAAGCGTTCTTAAAATGGAAAACATGTCATCATCCAAGACTGCTAAAACATGAAATATATGGCAGAATGCGAGTAAAACAGAGCAGGAGATATACAATTCTCTCACAACAAGTTTAGTCACAAAGTAATTATTGCATTTTTTTTTAATAAGCATCATCAGCCTAGAAGCATGTCCTCTGGAATGGTGGCCGAAGCATGAAGAGGCATAAGAATGTTTAGCATATCTGGCACGTAAATATCTTGAAATGCTGGCTACAAAAGTGCCATGTGAATACCTGTTTCACTTTCAGGTGACACTGTAAATAAGAAGTGGGCAGCATTATTTCCTGTAAATGTAAACAAACTTGTTTGTCTTAGTGATTGGCTGAACAAGGAGGAGGTCTGAGTGGACTTGTAGGCTCTAATGTTTTACAGTGTTTTGGTTCTGAGTTCAGTTGTATAACAAAAAAAATCTACATCTGTAAATTGCACTTTCACGATAAAGAGATCCCACTATAGGACTTGTATGAGGTGAACTGAAAAATGCAATTTCTTTTATTTTTAAAGTTCAAATATTTGTAATAAAAATAATAATATGCAGTGAGCACTGTACACTTTGTATTCTATGTTCTAATTGAAATCAGCATATTTAATAAGATAGAAAAACATACAAAATATTTAATAAATTTCCATTGGTATTCTACTGTTTAAGCCACGATTAATCACAATTGATTTTTTAATCATGATTTTTTTTTTTTTTGAGTTAAACGTGTGACTTGATTGCCACTAATCGACAGCCCTATACTGAATCCTTCCCAAAAGATTTGGGGCACGCTGCAATCCCTTGGAAGTCACCAAGCATTGACAGTACTCGGCACTTCTCAGGAATGGTCTCTAAAGGAAGAAGAAGTTTACATTTTCACGACTTACAATAATAAGCAGCATTTTTAAAACAGTTCCCCATTATGATTTATGCTATTCAAATTTCCATCATGACAAAGAAATGTATGCTATTAAAGTCTTTAAATAAAATCTGCTTCAAGAGCTACAAAGCACTCAACTACAATCTTCACAAGAAAGGCTTTGAAGTCAACCCAATCGGCTAACATCATATGACATTTGGTCACTGGCTCAAAGCCAGGAACACAGAGTGGGTGGGTGGGCATTTGAGAAATTCACTGCATTCCAAAGATGATGACCATGAAGACCAGAGTCAGAGGTCATACGTCTGTAAAAATTATTATTTCTGTTCCAATCTATCATCTGTTTAATATAAATGAGATATTTAATGAAGTTCCAAATTGTGGACTTATCTTCCCCATTTGATAAGCACTGGGGAGATACTGCATTGAAGGGTCAACACAATTACAATTGGAAGCACGTCAAGCTGCAGGAGAATAATAAACTTGCAGTGCAAGTGAATTAGACTCAATAAGGTTTAAATTGTGAAATGAGGATTTGTTTTATTAGTTTCTTTTAAACGGCAGATTACAAGTGACAGCTTTACTAAAAAGTAAATTAAACAATATTCTAAGCCTCTGATGCAAAGAAATTGAAGGCAAATTTGGGAAGAATAAAAATGGTAAAATTTGAAATGCTGTAAAAAAATATGTAGAATATTCAGGATTTTAACTTCCATGCCAATTATATTCAAAGATGAACTGTCTTTATTTCACTTTGTTTAAAGAAAGTGTAAAAATGAGTTTAAATAGATTAAATCATTTGATTGCAGGAGTGTACTATTTTCCCAGAAAGACAGCCCTGTATTACTGAGTTCAAGTAATACATGTCTAGCTTTTTTACTGAACCATATAATGTGATCATTTTCCATGCGACAACCAAGCTCTAAAGACAACTATCAAACTCCCTTGTTAGACAATCTGAACAGATTTTTAGAAAGATGCAAGAAGAAAGTTTAGAATCATAGTGAAATTCACACCAGGTAGGCAGATAAGCTGCATTGTGCATAAAGAACAAACAACAGGATCATTGTGTTTAGATGGTTGTGCTTTGTAATGGCAACCATGTATTTTATTATTTTCATGGGAAAGACTTTTTCAGTTTCTAATTAGCATCTCAAAGGAGAGATCTAAATAAAGACATCAACAGTCAGCTACACAAATATTTAACAAAAGATACAATGCCTTTTCTAAACTAACAAAAACTGGATGGGGGGGTATACAAAGGGCTTTTCAATAAATCTTTTGCCTATCCTTGTTTCAGGAAAGTTTGTGTAAAAAAAGTGTCAAAGTTGGAGTAAATGCTGCTAGCAAGACAAAGCAATGGACAGTAAAACCAACGGTACAGTAAAAATAAAGAGCTGTTGTTCCTGATAGGTGGCTTCATTCCCTCTTAAACTGGTTTCATTGCTATCTTGGCATTATTTACCTTGATTAACAGATAAAGGGCAGCTAATGTAAACAAAATCTTACAAGCTTCCCATTTTCAATAAAGGCATGACTATGAAGACTAGAGTTTCACAAAAATGCTACTGGTTCCCATTCATTTTGTCTCAATGATTACTGGTAGCATCAGCATCGCTCCATGATTCCACCTTTATGCATTAGTACTAAACTACAATGGGCTGCATTAAGCAAATCATCACAGAATCACAAGCAAAATGTTCCACACTGCAGGTTGTCTTCATCTTAAAGGAGTTGGGTTTTGGTTGTTTTTTTTAAACTAAGAATGAAGATCTCCATCATGGCCTTTTATCATTCAGATGAGAGCCAGCTGTTTGCTAAGAACTATATGCACTATTTGCTTCTTATCTGGATTATAAAAGGACAACTAACTTGGTTCTTGTTACTTAAACAATATCATCTCATGTGAAGTTATGACCGAAAGTATGCAAAAGGTTATCTGCTACCAAAATATTAATCTGTATAAGTGATCAAATCAAATTTCATATCATGCATCTTTATAAATGGAACAATCATCCAGCTCTCTCTCATTTCCATTAAGAATGGAATTTATCAAAACTCTGAGATGAAAACATTTGTAGTTTTAGAGGAGTGGCTAGAGAAATTTGTTAAATAGAACACTACGTTCTAACTTCAGAATTAAATTCCTTTCTGGTGCACAAAATTATTCTCCAAGCTTTCTTCTTCCCTTCTCTTCTGCTTTTTGTAGGTGAATGTGTCCAAATTACTCATCCCTCCTTTCTCTAAACAGTTCCTTTCAGAATACTACTGCCAAAATCAAATGGATTTTTGATTGTTAACATCTAATTTAGCTTCCCAAACCAGGTACAAATGTGTCAAATGGGAAAACTTAAGCACTGACCAGTGAGGAGGTTAATTCTGGTTTCTGTGCTAATAATTATTTTGTATAAAAAGTGCTTCTGGTGTCCACAGCACCGTGCCACTGATTCAGTGTACCAAAGAAATAACAGATCTCTGTCCTGACCGACTTACTTAATAAAGCCATAGCCAGCATAACACAAAACCGCACACAGAATGATGCAAGTCCATCCGTCTGGAACGCTTTGCAGAAAAAGTTGTATCATAGGTTTTGGAGATTTTTTTGGAGGTTTCTTGTTTTTTTTTAAATCAGGGATGGGTTGGAGCTTGGCATGCATTTAGTGATAGTCTGTTTCAGCATAAGAAAAACATAGGAGAAGGAGATAAAGGGAGTAGATAGAAGAAAAGGACTGAGCAGAAAGAAGGGACTAGGAGGTGGTGTGGGATGGACTTATGAAGAGATGTGAAGATGAGGATTTGGGGTACATCTTACCCATAATTTACTTTTAAAAATTTCCAGATATGTTTGGAGATTGGAGTCTGGCTACATGGGCAGATTTTTTACTGGCTTAACTATCTGTAAGAAATTGGCCATCCTACTTGAGATATCTTTTCTGACACAGAATCGCTAATTAGTGGCACTATCCACTCCTAGAGAGACTGGAGGTTGGAATATGGATGTACTACATGTCTCAGTACGGCAACTAGCATTAAATGCATTCTCACACATATACAAGCAGGAGGGCTAATTTGTTTGCCCTGTTTCCTCTCTCTATAATGCATCCAAATTACCTCAAAGTGATGAGGGAAAGTGGGTGGGACAGGTGAGCCAGTTCCTATCACTTTAGTATTAAAATAGATGAGGGCAGGGGCTTGCTATTGCTCTCTAGCTCTGAGCTGTGCTGTTCTGCATTCAGAAGGCAGGAGGAAGAGAGATGAGCAGAAACACACAAAGGATTTAGGAGCATGGAAATCTACTAAATGGGTTTTCTTTTGGCATGTTTGGAGCTAAGCGAGTCTCAAAAATTTCTTGAAAATACTTAACTGAACAATTAGATTATGGAAACCTTTGTCTTATTGCAACATGAGTGATCATGTATTGGTCTCCCTCCTGATAGCAGATATTCACCTATCTCATACAATGAGTAACTCAGTGCCAGTATGGGTATCTGTCATTGCAAGCTGTCCAGGATGGAGGGAGAAGGGGGAATGGGGCTGAGCAAATAGTGATTATTCTTATTTTCTGGGCTCAACACATATGCCTGACAGCTGTGCTGATTTGGCGGGTGCTGGTGCTTGAGGGCTGTGCATGCATTATGGTGATACAGAAGCCAGCTGTCTGTCCAACCAGCACAATAAAAAAAAAAAAATTAAAAAGTAATGTAAGGAGCCAGGCATTCTTTTTACATCGTAGCACGTCAATGATTTCACAAGAAATGCTGGCACCATGACACAAGGCATCAATGTGCCAAGTGGGCAGAAAGTTGGTTGACAGATCATTAGAAACCTGCTGGCAGGTCCAGAAACCTTTATTAAATATAGCCAATATTAATTTTAAGACCATCCTACTGTAAACTCTACCCATCTCTGCTACTGATGTTTGGCACAAAGTACATCACTTAACCTTTCTGTGCCTCAGTTTTCCAGTATATTTGGGGGTCAATATACAATACTACTTATACACAGGAGAGCTATTTGCCTGGATGGGGAGGGATGCAAAACCATGCTCTGAAGTGTCTCTAGCCTCCATTGCCAGAAGCTAGGAATGGATCACTTGATGATTACCTGTTCTGTTCATTCCCTCTGAAGCACCTGTATTGGTCACTGGTGGAAGATGGCATGCTGTGATAGATGACAAACTTGCCCATCAGAGAGCAATGCTCACCACTGTTGCTGATGTAAGGTTTGCCACATTATAGGTTCATAAGTCTGGCAGCCAGAATCTAGCACAGTCCAAGAAATGACCAATATATGGTGCTTCTCAGGTAGGAAAATACTACCATAATTGTCAATTACTTAATGCTGTACATAAAAGTGGGGGGATGCATCCCTGTCCTGGTGGTCATCAGCTTGGGGTTTAAAGACTGGATTGTTCCTAAATAAATGAGACAAGGCAGTTTAGGGAGAGGACTGTGGGACCCACCCAAGAAGAGTTTTTGCTTTTCTTTTTATGTTCCATTCAAGCCTGGGCATAGCGACTGTAAGCAACTGGGCCTGTATCTTTCCTGTTGGGCAGGAAGGTCATTTTTTGGCCTGTGAAAGCTACATTTCATCATGCAAATTCCACAGCCACCAAATTTTGCTTTTGGCTAGTGTGATGAAAGTAAGCATTCCAGGAGAAAACAGAAGTAGTCTCAAAAAATCTTGCTTAAATACAGTTTACCAAGGATGCAGGCCATGGCAATAAATGCACAGCACAGAACCGGGTAGGTCACCATGGTTCATCTCACTAACCCACCACGGGGTTGGGAAAGCTACAAAACTGGTAAATGAGAGCCAAGTGGATACAACCTTCTCTCCCTCACAAGTACATTTTATTATATTTGTGTCAGGCACAGGATTTCCAGGCTGGAATCAGGAGACACACAGACCGAGTTTTGCTATTGTTGACATGTGACTTTTGTGTAGCAACCATGATTAATATCAAATAGACCTAATTTCTTCTTAATCAAATCCAGTTCTAATGTAAGTGGGTACCCAAATCCTGCTGACTTAGACCAGGGCTGGATTGGCCCCATTATATTTATAAAAATATTGTCCCAACACATTTCCTAAGTCTCTATTAAGAATTGGCAGATTTCCTTCATATAGACCTTTTCATAAGCCCTGTGTTACCCAAATTCAGAACATTTCATCCTCAGCATGTAGAAGCAGATAAAAAATTTGACAGCAGACAGTGGGATTTCCCCCATGCTCAAGTTCTCTTCTGATTAGAGAGGATAAGATCAATATAAAAAGTCAGAATTCCTTCAGTGCTAATGAGATGAGAAAATCTGGATCCCTAAATATAAGAAACAATACAAATCTGTGCTGGTTTTCTCTCTAATAACTTATATTTCAGATGGCAAGAAGGCAGTTAACGCTAAGATCATTTGATCACAAATTAAAAACAGTTCTAAGAATGAAAAAAGAAAGACCATTAACCCTAAAGTATAAAAGCACAGATTGCATTTGAGAAAAAAATTATTGCATAAAAACTTCTATACTCACATGGGTAGTGTAATCCAATTAAAAAATAAATGTACCTCTATGTAGTGTTTCCTATTATTTATTGATAAATATGCTCAAAAAGAAATAATATACTTATGAGAAATAAACTTCATTGTTCTGGTAGTAAGTTTAATGTGTATAAAACTGAAATTGACATAATTCCACACTACATTCTTGTAGATTCTCAAGTACTATTTTCCTGGCCTCGAAGGAAGCATCAAATCTTCTATCAACAAGAATATCCAAAAGTATTTAAAGCTTTCAGACACTAAATAAAAAGTGTATTCTTTACCTCATTGCATTTACTTATTCGTCTAGCTACAATAAGCTGAATCATTCCTCGTTTGTTTCCTTCTGTAGACATGGACCTTCTTAGGGTTTCCATAGCATCTTGGTTTGTCTTGCCTAATAATGATTCTCCATTTACTGCTATTAGCTGGTCATTCACTCGAAGCCTGCCATCCTGGCAAAAGAAAAGGTAGTCACATAAAATAATGTGTTATAAAGGAAGTTTATGTCTTTAGTAAAAACCAAAAAAAACTTTGCTTAATCCTAATAGTTTATAGCCAAATGAACCCTGGTATAATAGCTTTTAAACAGCCATTGTAGGAAGTGTCTGTTCCAATCATTTATACATTTGCACTTCAATCCATTATCATAATCTGTTTACCCAAATAGCATACTAATTGAAGTGTCCCAGTGATTGCTTTCTTCCTTCCAGACAGCTTTTAAAGGTTGTTTAAATCCTGAGACACACAAATATGTGAATCCGAGTAGCAATCTAAAAGCTACATTTGAGAGCGAAATTAGAAAATACCAGTTCCAATGAACACAGAAATCCCATTCTTCTGAAAGCTGTGGACTAAATAGTGGGAAAACAAAGACAGATGGATATTCCTCTTACCTTGGACGCTGCTCCTCCGTTAATAATGGACTTGACAAAGATTCCCAAATCCGCATGGTTTTCTTTTGACCGGTTACCTTTGACACTGACACCAAGACCAGCTGATCCAGAATCATTAAGTGGAACTTCAAATGTCAGGAATTCCCTGGTGCCATCAGGTGTAAGAACAAGATCTTCTTCCTCTGATTTCTGTCAGGAAAGGATTAGCGTGGCATTATTTTAAAATGTTTTTTTTCTTGCAATTGTCTTCCAGCTACAGGTAATGTTAAAGAAATGTTCTTTAACTGCAACATCACAATATTTCCCACTGATGTTCCATGGAGAAATCCATGTTAATAGAGCACCTGGTATCACCTCCAGATGATTCCTAGAGCCAAATAGGAGAGAGAGTTTGTGTCCGCATACGCATATGCTTAACCCATCATTGGCTAGTAAAAAGGTTTACGTGCCATATATATGGAGCACTTTCAATAATGACACAAACCATTTTACTAGCCTGAGGTAAACTGTATTAGAAGTATTTATATTATTATACTTTCTTACTTGAAAATACAGGAGGAAACAGACAGAAGGAAGATAGATAAATATTACTCACTTGCCCCAATTTCTACATTTGGAATTAGTAGTATTAAAATAAATGTCTTGAAAAATGTTACAGCTGAGATCAGCAACAGGAAACCTTTTTGCTCTTGGGTGCCAAAAAAACTGCACAGTCAAGGCTGGGTCCAACCAACCACTATTTCCTTTCTTTCCTTGCTCAGCCCCTCACCATTATTATTACTCCTTCCACCCCTCTGGTCCTGGATTCCTCTGAATACTTCCCATGCTCTCTTTTCTCCATTCATGAGCACAGTTTTAGAAAATCCATCCCAAGGAACTACTATCCCAGCCAGTGTCTCTGGACTGTGTGGCAGCCAGCTGCTTAGTGACACCCATCCACGCTTCCTCCTAGCTGTTTAGTTGCAGGCAGCTGGCTTCCAAATTCACCTCCAGCTGAGATAAGGAGAGCCCAAGCAACTACTGCAGTGGAGAGTTGGCTGCTTACTGCTATGAGGGGCAGGGGCCCACTGCGTAACCAGAACTGGAGCAGCATTCACAAATCCGTGCAGACAAAGAGAGATCAGGCTGGGGAAGGGATGTTATATCAACTAGTTTGTTTTCCCTTCTATATATCATCATTTCCATGCAAAATTCTTCTAAAGACATCTGAGTGAAAAGAGATGCTTGAAATAAGGGTAAGCACTACACTCAGAGACTGGTATTGAAATAAAACAGTCTGTACCGTGCCACTCCACCATACAAAAAGAGATATTAATATGTGCATCACTGATGAGATAGCCTCCTGTTTCCAAAGATATGTGATACAGAATTGTGTGTATGGCTAGGAGCCTCTAGGTGGGTCATCAAGTTCATCCACCTTCTTTGTAGTGGGATCATTTTTGTTACTCCTAACCCTCCCTGAGAGGTTGGGTGTCAAGACCTGGTACACTGAGGCAAAGCCATAACAACATATAATTTTAAATTGACAATGCCCCTTTAATTGGTAATCACAATGTTGCAGAGCATAGAAACACACAGATTGTACTAAAATTTTCCCTAGCCAACAATAATATACCAACAATTATAAGAAAATAAAATTTGCATTGAAGTCATATTGAACAGTAAGAATCTCAATTTAAAAACTATAAAAATTGCACCAAGAACATCACTCAACAGCATTAAAATGCACAAAAATGTAAAATGTGGCATTTAAAAATTTAAAATGAAAAGAAAACACAATCACTGCCTAATTGCAATAACTTCCATTTGATCTTGATACACTCCAAATTAACAGCTTCAGTATGTCAATCAAACACCTCAACATTATTTTCATGATTAGTTGATCTGCAGGAAAAATTTATTGCCTCATATACTTTGACATGCCTGAAATAAACACACAAGAGAATCTATGTACTGTGATCCCTGAACAACATTCACCTCTCAATATTTTTCACACACCGTGTCCAAAACAATTAGCAATCATACAACATTCTGTTCAGACTTAGTCTGCTGAAGGAAAGGTCATTTGAAATGACTTCAGCTGAATGAATGAAGCTGCTCAAGTATGTAATTTGTAATAAAAATTCGATGGGTGATAAAATATGTAGGTGAATTTTTGACTTCAAATTCACACCTTGCATTAATTCATAATAAGTCATATTTGAGATAAATTTTCTACTTTTTAAAATACAATATGAATATAGTATACATTTAAATCATAAACTTTCTCGACTAGAGCAAACTTGTGGCAGTGTTTAGACACACTGAATATGGAGATAAAGAACTGATGATGTTTCTGTCCTAAACTGCCAATAACAACTCAGCACTGATTTTAGAATGATCATAAAACTTATAATTTTCCACAAAGGTAAAAATGGAACCACTGACAATCTGCTAAGTCCATTTTGTCATTTCAGTAACCACATCTCCTTCTTATCACTTCCTGCTGCTATCCCTGTAGAGAAATTTCCTGCTTGGAAGTCTTCTCTTTGCAAGACCTGTCTGGGATCAGCTAAAGAATAACCAGCATGAAATGGAGAAATCAACAAACTACTCCCACCTAATGGGGGAAGCAATTTTCAATCAAGCTGGGATGAGTTTTCAAAGGGGCTTGCTATGGTTACAAAGCAGGCGGCATTCTCTACAGACAAGGTACATTCTCTAAGGAAGCTTAGAGATCGTTTTTTTCTCAGCAGTAACTAAGTCACTGAAACTTGTCTGTTGTTACTTTGCGATAATATATACGGAAATGAACAGAAATTAAATTTATCATGAGGCTCTCGGGCAAACTCTAGTTCATTCTTGATTTCTTTCAAAGCATTGAGTTAAAAAGCTTTGTACACTCACTCAGATTGAAAGAACACACACCTCTAAATTATTTCTAGACTAAAAAGCAGACCATTTAAGGACTAAACTCATTTTTCATTAGCATATATACGATCCTACATACATAGTGATGATACCCATGTGATAAATTATACAACTATGTTATAAATTGCATTTACCTGACGCCTCTAAACACTTAACCTAACTTTGACCACTCTGCCTCCATTAGTCCATCTGTGCTGCAACTTGTAAGATTCCAAACCTCAGGGCAATGCCATCAGCCTCCATTTAGTATTATTAATAGTTTGAAGCCACTCACCAAAATAGAGGTTTTCTTCTTTTCTTCCAAATGTGGAATTTTGGTTTCAAAATTACACTGACCCAAAGCTAAGAACAGATCTCTTTAGTTCTGGACAAGTAATAGCTTTAAGGTGACACTAGAGCTAGAAATAGTAGCCTTACATCACTGGAAAGGGAAGAGTCACAGCTTCTGTCTTTTGCTTGTAGCCTTGGAAAGTCCCAGTATAATTGGACTCTAAAATCATACGATTTTTATGTATTGAAAGGAATTTTACTGCATTTTAACAAGATTTTTAGAATGCATTCATTATTTTCTTCTCTTCCTCAGAGGCCTGTACAGTTGGATTCATGGTACTAAGATCATGGCTTTACAGATAGTAAGATTTTAAAAAGTCTCAATAAAAATTCATAAAAATTGTCTGAAATATTGCTAAAATACTTATTCAGTTATGTGTAACATATACAGGACACATGATAGTTTGGTTTGATGTGACGTGAAGGCTTTACTGACACTTGTTTGGAATGATCTGCAAAAATCATTTATGGCTTCACCACACATGAGTTATGTGGATGATTCAATTTTATATTAAGCAAGCCCTTAACCAAACCTCATCAAACTGCACCAACAACTCACTCTCTCTCCTTATCTGTGTCTTTGTGTGTGTATATACGTACATACATCTACAAACACATAAGAGTTAAAAGGCGTCAATAGCAGCTCATTTTGTCTATAGAGAACTGTTTTCCCGGAAGCAAAGTTTAGTATTTATGTAAGTACTGGCTAGATGTATGACGGCTAGATGTACTAGAAACCGTGCATGTGGGTGGTCTACAACACACCTCTGCAATTTCAGTTTTTGGCCTCTCCTGAGAAGAAACATTGAAAGCTTCTGAGTCCTGTGGTCGACATGCATTAAAGACAAATACAACAAGAGGGGCTCATTTAGACATGAAATTGGGCCTCCAGTGGAGAAAACATTGTCCATCGATTTAAAAGTGACACACAGAGATTCCATCTCTGTTTCTCTCTGATAAAAAATACTCTTAAAAAAAGAAAGTGACTTGTAGTATGGAATGTTTGGTTTTTTTGTGTGTGTATTATAGGTTTCACTACTTAGAGCATCTATTTGTCTAGTTATAAATTGATGTAGAACTTATCTTGAATTTCCTCAAAACTGACTAATAAGAAAAATCTTGTGCTCTTTCCCTCCCTAACTCTTCCTAGGTTAAGTATTTTAATTTCCTCCATATGTTAAACAAACAATAATGAATCTTATTTGCACATATATACCAAGTCTCATCATTCATATTGGCTAAGTTAATATGTCACATCTGGCAGAGACTGCAGTCTGTACAAATCAAATACCAGGTGCTAAATATCAAAAACTATATTGGATATGAGTGGTTTTTCTTTTTAAACATTTTATAGGAAATGTGGTCTGCTTAAATTTTAATTCCAGCAAAGAGAAATAATTTGCATGTTATATGCAAGATTAAGTTAGGAATTTGTTTATATACTAGTACAGTGTTTTACATAACTAGCATTGAAGTAATCCTGCTGTCTTACTAGTTGTGATTCATTCTAAAGCAAAGGATTTGGGTTCATGGCCATGCAAAAGAAATTTCAGTTTGATAGCAAACACAGATACTCCATCTTCAAAGATGATTTCAATTTAATGCTTAAAATGGATAATAAAAGTGCAAGAGAAAGAAAATTTTGCAGGCATTTTTCAGAGTAACAAAAATGCTAACATGTGATTTTCATTTGGTATGAAATTAAAGCATTGTGAAAGCAGAAGTCTAAGTATTGCCACATGTTTTCTTATTTACCTGGGTATAAGAATACCACTGCTTGTCGATACTAATATTTTTCTTTGTACGATCACACAACTACTGTTCAGACCTGTGGATTTATTCACTTACGATGATTAGTTATAACTAGTTTAAAATCAATATTTAAATCAATTGATCAGAACTCTATAAACCAGCGGTTCTCAACCTTTCCAGACTACTTACTCCTTTCAGGAGCCTGATTTGTCTTGTATACCCCAAGTTTCACCTCACTTGAAAACTACTTGCTTACAAAATCAGACATAAAAATACTGAACTGTCACAGCATGGAATTACTGAATAATTGTTTACTTTCTCATTTTTACAATATAATTATAAAAATAAATAGATTGGAATATAAATA
The DNA here is from genome assembly GCF_003597395.2 of Chelonoidis abingdonii. NCBI lineage: Eukaryota > Metazoa > Chordata > Testudines > Testudinidae > Chelonoidis > Chelonoidis abingdonii. Next base: position 30,583,749 of record NC_133770.1, on the reverse strand, counting down.
TTGTACTTACATTTCACGGTATAGTGTATAGCAGTATAAATAAGTCACTGTATGAAATTTTAGTTTGTACTGACTTCACTAGTGCCTTTCGTAAACCCAGACAAATATTCAGATGAGTTGATGTACCTCCTGAAAGCCTTCTAGGTACCCCTGATTGAGAACCACTGCTATAAACAAACTGCTTATCTTACATTTCTAACTCTGTGAAACAGGTGAAATCAGGGTAATAATTATTAACTACTTTGGATCACACAGGTAATGGTCAGTGGTAGCTACTACAATGGGTACAATTAAAGCTAATATGCTCTTCTCAAATTTTTGCTCTTACTCAAACTTTTCCCACACTATGTATTAAAACTCATAAGTAGTGGTAAAAATAGCCCTGATACTTCACAGACTTCTGTACTGTAGAACTGAAAACCGGGACACTAATTCAATGGCATGTGGCTCAAGCCCAAAAGCCCATAAAATAGCTCTCCTTTCCAAACTCTCTCTGGTTCATGAAAGAACTTCAGTGCCCAGTACACTGATCACATAGGATCCTAACCCTGAACACTTCTCTGATAGCATGACCTGGAAGACAGCGAAAGCTGACATATCTGAGAGAAAGCCAGCGAACCAAACGAAAAAATCCTGGCTTTGCAGCAGTTTGTGGTGAGAGCATACTATAACTTCCAATGGAGGCAACATCAGTGTATAAGGGCACTGAGTATGGGAGTAAGGGGACTTAGGCTCTATTCCTAGCTCTGCCACTGACCTGCCAGGTAACCTTGGCAAATGACTTTTACCTCTCAGTGCCTTTTTCCCTTTCTGCCTTTTGTCTGTCTCATCTATTCAGGCTGTAAGCTCTCTGGAGCAAAGACTGCACCCTACCCAGTGTGTGTAACAGTGACAAACACAAACGGACCTAAGCTTGGTTGGAAGCCTCCAGTTATTACTGTAAAATAAATAGTAACTGAAAATCCTGCCTCCTCACCTATCAATCGCAAGCTGATTTTTAACCCGCCATCCTCCTCCTCCCTCCCCTTAACGCCTCTCCTCCCCGGGAGTGCCCACAAGAAAAGGAAATGCAGAACCCAGACATCTTCAAATTTAAGCAAAGACAAACATTTAACATTTAGACAAACAGTCCCCATGACCACTGGACAGGGTCTGTTGAGATCAGCTGGAGATACTAGGGGACCACAACTGTCATGATAGAAATGGCTTTTGGCTCAGCAAGCCCCCCACCCTTTGCTCTCTTTGGCTGACCAGGGAAAAGTTTCTTCAGGACACACAAACTATCTACAATTCCTTCCCTTGTTGACTTTCATGCTAGAATCCGCAAAGCAATCCATAACTTGGCTATGGCCACATACTATAAATACTGTATTAAAACTACCCTAAAATTATCTTTCAGGGTGGATCAGCTTCATCACATCACAGTGTTGTGTAAAGCAACTTCAGCATCAAAATGTTCTGCATCATGAGGTGAGGATAGAACATCATGAATCATGTGGAGAAAGTAAATAAGGAAGATGTTATTTACCTCTTCACATAACACAAGAAACAAGGGTCACCCAATAAAATTAACAAACAGCAGGTTTAAAACAAACATAAGGTAGCACTTCTTGACACAATACACAGTCGACCTGTGGAATTCATTGCCAGGGGATGTTGGGTAGGCCAAAAGTATAAATAAGTTAAAAAAAGGAATTAAATAAGTTCATGGAGGATAGGTCCATCAATGACTATTAGCCAAAATGGTCAGGGATGCAAACCCATGCTCTGGGTGTCCCTAAAGCTCTGATTGCTGGAAGCTGGTACTAGACAACAGGAGATGGATCACTCGATAATTTCCCTGTTATGTTAAATCCCTCTGATGCATCTGGTATTGGCCATTGCTGGAAGACAGGATATTGGGCTGGATGGACCATTCGTCTGACCCAGCCTGGCGATTCTTATGTCCTTATGTTGGATATCTACAGTGTGATATTCTGACAGACTTTCTTTTTTCCAGAGGTCAAAGATGTAAAGATGGTGACCTTAATTTAAATCCATATTGAGCCTCCAGCTTGCTGTACAAAATAAAGTAAATAAAGCTGAGGCAATATAAAAAAAATTTCAATGGCTGTTCTCTTGAATAATTAAAAAAAAAAGTTAAATATCCCATGCCCTGTGTTTACGCCCCTATAAGCTTGCTTTCCGCCAGTATTCCACAAAACAATTTCATTGGCAGGAATGGTCATGGAAACAAAGTATTTCAATTGACTTTCTGGGTGACGTTGGCAAGCCATTTCACTTCTCAGTGTCTTTTCCGGATTGAGTGCCAAGGAAGAACTCATACTTGCAGACTTCAGAGCCCACAGTGCAGTAAGAAAATTTTATATTTTTAACATGAGTGTTCAAATTAGAAACCTAATCCTAAAATCTACACATCCAACCAGGGAACAAAATACCACGTGACCTACATGCCCAATCAAATCTAACGAACAGATTGAATTTTGAATTTCAAGCATCTTATATACTTTTGGCAAGCTGCATATGATTGACTGCAGCAGGGGAGGCAACCTATAGCACGTGTGCCAAGGATGGCATGCGAGCTGATTTTCAGTGGCACTCACACTGCCCTGGTCCTGGCCACCAATCCAGGGGGCTCTGCATTTTAATTTAATTTTAAATGAAGCTTCTTAAACATTTAAAATACCTTATTTACTTTACACACAACAACTGTTTAATTATATATTATAGACTTACAGAAAGAGACCTTCTAAAAACATTAAAATGTATTACTTGCACGCGAAACCTTAAATTGGAGTGAATAAATGAAGACTCGGCACACCAATTCTGAAAAGTTGCTGACCCCTGGACCTACAGGATAGGAATTATCCACTGAAATTATTAACTCATTCATTTCAAGAAAATTCACAAACAGAAAATGTTAAATGTTAAATTTGTTATATACATCATTCACTGTGGACTGCTGGCTCAACTCTCTTCTTTAATACTCCATATAAATTAATCAGTAATATTTTATGTCCAATGGTAAGAGAGTCTAAACACAGCAGTATTCTGCAGAAGATTAGATTCTCTTTCTTTTTTAAAAAGCTATCAGTTTCTTAGACTGCATCTTTATTAAAAATGTAATCTGAAGCCATTCAAAACTACCCTAAAAAAAGCTTTGAAGCCAGTGCAATCACACTGACATCCCTTGCTATCAGTACCAAATTATTAGAAGACAAAAGCTGCATATATTCCTGTATATAACAAGAAGTTATAAAAAAATAATCAGCATCAATCATTCATGATACAGACAATCAACATAAGAGAAAAAATACTGCCAACCTCATCACCAGGCAAACCTCTCCCCATCTGGTAATAACATCCCACATGAAATGTCAGTGCTGTCCTCAGTATATGCATATATGCTAAAACTATTCAGACTATACTGCATGGGCTCAACTTTCAAACACGCTGAGCACCTATGGCTCCAGTTGAACTCAATGGTGTATATATATAGGTGCTCAGCACTTGTAAGAAATTTAGGCTCCTTGTGAAAGAGAGAGTTCTATTTGTTCCATAGGGCAAAGCTTCCATGTAATTCTGAATTACCTCTAAAAGAAGTGATGAGAACCTATACTACTTCCTTTGGGCAAAATATCAATGTTACTCTCGGGCGAATTCTGTGCCCCAGTGGGGTGCAGAATTTATACCTTCTGCAGATTTCATGGCTCCTCCATGGAAAAATGGGGGAGCAAAGAAATCTGTGGGGAACAAACACCTCTTCTGCGGCAGCCTGGGTGCATCTGTTGGGAGCAACCAGCGGCAGAGAAGATCACCACAGTGGGGAAGAGGAAGGCTGAGCATGCGTGTGTCCCTGGAGAGATGTTAAGGGGGTGGGGGTGGGGCTGGGCACCTGCCTGAGTGCAAACAAGTGAGACACACTCACTCTGTCCTTGTTGCTGGCTATTGCTGCGCCCGGGGCTTGGAGGTGTAAGTCTGTGTAAAGCAGGTTCTGTCCCTGAGACAGAGCAGAAATGTAACAACTAAGCAAGAAGGCTGCTAATGTTCCCATTGTTAGTTATTAAGCCTCCTTTACCTTGCCAGAGTGGTATAAAGGAGCCTTATTGTAAATGACAGTAACCGAATCCTCAGCAAGGAAGGTCTATGTCAGGGGTAGGCAACCTTTCAGAAGTGGTGTGTCGAGTCTTCATTTATTCACTCCAATTTAAGGTTTTGCGTGCCAGTAATACATTTTAATGTTTTTTAAGGTCTCTCTCTTTAAGTCTAAACTATTGTTGTACGTAAACACTTTTTTTTAAAATGTTTAAGAAGCTTCATTTAAAATTAAATTAAAATGCAGATCTTATCAATTTAGTGCAGCGATTGGGGTAGGGCCAGTGCAAGGATATTTTGCGCCCTGGGTGAAACTTCCACCTTGCACATCAGTTCATTGAGGAGCAAATCCCCAATGAGCCTTTATAGATCCCAGGGACCAGCCATGCCCAGGGCCCAGCCGTGCCCAGGGGCTGCTCCCCCGACCGGTTCCCTCCTTCCCGCCTCCTGAACTCCCCTGAAGGGTGCACAGCCCCCTGAGAGCCCTCCCAACCCAATCCAGGTGGCCCGCGCCTCAAGTCCACTCACTTAGACGGGATTGGGCCCCTGCAGCAGCTCGGCAGGGAGGAGCCGCCTTCTGGAGGCACCAGAGAGCCAGAGCATCCTGCTTGTGGCAGCAGTGAGCCCCAGCCATGAAGGAGCTGGCGCGGTGCAGGGGGGCAGCAGCCCTGCAAAGGCAGTGGCAGTAATGCTAGCGGGGAGCAGCTAACCCCCCCTGCCCCTCCAGCTTCGGCTGCGACCCAGCCCCCCTCCCCCCGCAGGGGCTCCTGCAGGCTGCAGTGGATGTATGTGGGCATCAGCCCCCATGTGCCCCCTGGCTCCCCCCTTGCCTAGGGTTACCATATTTCACAATCAAAAAAGAGGGGAGAAGCCTGCCCTAGACCCCATCCACTCCCTCCCACTTCCCACCCCGACAGCCCCAGTCAGAAGCCCCAAACCTCCACCCCCCGCTCCTTGTCCCCTGACTATCCCCTCCTGGAACCTCTGCCCCTAACTGCTCCCGAGAACCCCACCCCCTACCTAAGCCTCCCTGCCCCTTGTTCCCTGACTGCCCCCTACTGAGAGCCTCCAACCCTAACTGCCCCACTAGGACCCTACCCCTTACTTGTCCCCTGACTGCCCCAACCCTTATGAACACCTCTGCTCCAAGACAGACCCCTGGGGACTCCCATGCCCCATCCAACCACTCCCCACCCCCTGACAGGACCCCCAGAACTCCTGACCCATCCAACCCTCCCTCTGCTCCCTGACTGCCCCGAGACTCCCTTTACCACGCCCATGCCGATCAGACACTAGCTCCACGCGGAGTTTTGCCTCCATGTGGAGTGCTGAGGGAGAGCGGTGGGGGAGGAGCTGTGGGAGGAACAGTGGCCGCAGCTCACACTTCCTGGAGCTGCAGAACCCGAGTGCGGTGAGAGGGGAGCTGGGGGGGGGGAGGGGCGCCTGCCTGGGCTGTGGCCTGGTGCCCCACCCCAGAGGGGCTCCTGAAGTGGATGCATGCTGGCAGCAGGTCCTGTGCACCCCCCGGCTCCTCCCTCGCTGCGCTCAGGCTCTGCAGCTCCTGGAAGTGTGAGCTGCCGCCGTCCCTCCCACAGCAGGCTCAGGCCCCGTGCCCCGGCGGCTCACACTCCCGGGAGCCACAGAACGAGTGTGGTGAGGAGGGAGCCGGGGAGGCGCGCCTGCTGCCTGTCTGGGGTCCTGGCCACCAGCCCCGCTTCACTCAGCTGGCTGCGTGTGCTGAGCGGGGCCAGGGGCCGGGACTCCAGCTGGCAGCCGTGTGCCAGGCAAAAATCCGCTTGCGCGTCAAAGATGACACGTGTGCTGTAGGTTGCCGACCCCTGGTCTTTGTGCTTTCTCCCTTTTTTCCCCTGTGCCACAGAGGCACACTGTGGTTAGATTACAGCTCAGGATCTATTTTATTTATTCATGAAAAAAAATTACAGGAAAATGATTAGTAAAATTGTACGACTTTCATGTGTGAAAGTCTGAGCAATTTAAAGTGACATTCTGTTTTTTGGATTGTAGGGTATTGGTTACCAAGTATTTGTAACTTAACTTTCATGTATTTAGGAAATGCTGAACAGTTATTGTGATTTTTTTCTGTACAACAGTTTAAGTAAATTATCAAAATAAGTGAAACTGGTGTGATTACACTGAATTATTTTGACAAAATGTGCCAAATTTTGGATTTTGGTGCAGCGTTTTGGATTGTTTTGGTGCAGAATTCCTCCAGGAGTAAAATCATGTAAAAGTATTCAGCTACTCCATGTTCTAGGTTTATGCAAAAGATTAAGCAGTCAAATTCAAATATACTCTGACAAATGCCCAAAGAAGAATAGAAGGTCAGTGGCATGTTAAAGACATACCAAGAGGATATCAAGGGAAGAACCATGACCGATATTTTAATGAAAATGCTTACCGCTTGCAGTGCCTTTCAGAGGACTGCTCTCCAATAATTTTTCAACTATTAATCCTTTCATTCCTGAACTCTTCACATCTATACACAAAGCGTGTCTTTCTGGGTAATTGCTGGTTTATTTTCCCCCATTATTTTAGTACTTGAGATCTTCACAAACATCTATGAATTTCTCCTTACAACATCCTTCTGAGGCAAGCAATATTATCCCATTTTTACAGATGGGGAACTGCACACAAAAAACTCCTGGAGGAAGTCTTTGTCAGAACCAGGATACAAACCCAGATCTGATGACCAAACCAGTGCCTTAACCCCAAGACCATCCTTCTATTTTAGCTGGATTTAGGAAATAAGGCATTAATCAAACCTCACAACCATGTAGTTTTGGAGGTAAGGTTCATTTATGCCAATTTTACAAAAGTGGAAACTGCACACAGAGAGACTAATTCTTCCATTGTTGCTAAGTAAACCAGTGGAAGAGTCAAGAAATGGAATCCAGGCGTTCCAATTTTTATTCCCTGACTCTGACCACTACAGCAGGGGTTCTCAACCTTTTTCTTTCTGAGTCCCTCCTCCCCCAACATGCTATAAAAATTCCACAGCCCATCTGTGCCACAACAACTGTTTTTCTGCATATCCAGGGCCTGTGTTAGGTGGTAATAAGCAGGACAATTGCTCAGCGCCCCGTGCCACAGGCAGCTCTGTGAAGCTAAGATGCTCAGGTTTCACCCCCAGGTAGTGGGGCTCGGGCTTTGGCTTTCTGCTGGCCCCACTCTAGATTATTTTGGTAGACCCCTGAAACGTGCTCACGGCCCCCAGGGGGTTCTGGACTCCTGGCTAAGAACTGCTGCACTAGCCCATAACTCTCTTTAATGTAAAATTCTCAAGTAGCTGGAAATTATTGTTTTCCTAGCAGTACACTGACATGCAGGTAACTTGCAGGTTTGAACTTAGAAAATAAACAAAGGAAAACAATTGTAAATGCAAAATAATACCCAAACACAATTAACTTTCAAAGAGAAGGGGAAGGGGGGGAATTAATTGGCAGATATTTTACACAGTATAATTAACAGTTTATTTCAATGCTCTGTAAGATTAATTATGCTTCAAACCAGAAATTTAATGACAAATTACTAGTTTTTTTAAACCAAGGTCAATCTCCTACATTTCAAACAATCATCCTGTAGAGCAACAGGTTCATCTCTTCCATTTTGTTTTGTTACTGGCCATCAAAATGGTGCAGCTAGCAGAGTATGAAACCAAGGTTTCAAAATGTCACACAGGCAAGACCTATGGTTCAGAAGTAATTTGGTTTCTTTCTCATTCATCAGTGAAGGAGAACTTATGCTTAGCTGGCGCTTGGTTGCAGATAGAAATGAAGGTGTACTTCTTGGTGGGTGACTGACGAGCAAATTTAGATGCTGCAGGTTAATGCCTTGGGGAAGTTCTTGATTGCTGTTATTATTATGGGAAAATCAGAGCCTATAATCTTGTGAAAGTGAGAGAAATCTTAAGTCGTGTACTCTTCTGGACTGGCTGGCAAGGAAGGGACTCATACCTAAAGATTTCAGAGCCCACAGAAAAATGAAAACTGATTTTCAAATATTTGGGAGGGTCTGATTGTCTACTGCAGTTTTAAAAGAGCAGATTTTTTGTATTTCACCTGTCTCTCCTGATCTACACAGATCCAGCATCTTCACTGCTTTTACTGCTATTATTTTCGCTCTGCTTTCTACCGTGAATTTCATGACACAAAACTTACAACTAGCATCATAAGAACTGGAAGTGGATGCAAAAACAGAAACTGTACAAGTTGGAATCTGAAAGGTCTGACAGCTAGACAGCAGAACTAAACAGGGAATAAGGCAGAACCAAGGAGAATGGGGAAAGGCAGTCAAAACAAACAAGCTTTAAAAAACAAATAAACCAGTGACTGTGTTACTGATTGGCAGCTGGGGAACATTTTCTTTGTAGAAATATCTAAATTATACCATATGTGATGGTTATAAAATCTTTTGAGTCATAATTACTCCAGCACAAAGACGATTTGCAGAATGGAGGTTGGTGGGTCAAGGAGCACTGTCCGTTACAAATTCTCACTTCCAGATTGAGTCCAGTTTTTAATCCCACCCAGAAATACATCTTCAGTCGTCTCTTCGACGACTGCAACTACCTTTTCCATGGCCTCTTCAAGTTCCAGGTTGCCAAACATATGGAGGATGCTGCTGCCCAATTCTCAAATGTCCAATAACTGCAAAATTAAGCCCATCTTTATAGAATTTCATTGCCCCATTATCTATTTCAGGATCCAATTGAAAATTGCCTTCCTGGACTTGATAACTTTAAAAAGATTTCTTCCAATCCACCTCACGGACATGCACTCTCTACTCCTCTTCTCATTCCTTCTGCTCACCTAGCCCCAACTTTCTTTCTGCTCCTAAACTCAACCTGTTGGGAAGGTGCCCCTATCATGTGAAATAGCTTTTCTATATCTCACCAACTTCTGATCTTACTTCATATCCAGCCAAATCTCTCTTCTCCCTTGCCTCTAACTCAATGTCTCCCTGCTCTCATTTATTACTTAACTTAGCAACCATGTTACCTAACTATATGAACGTTTTTAAGATATCACTTGTAGGAAAGATACTATAGACATGAAAAGTATATATTGTATTATTTTATGATAATACTCCATAAGATGATCCATTTCTTGGAATAAATAAGTGACTAAGTATATTTTAGTATTCTTAATATTAATAGACTGATATTCCTGCCTGGGGAGTATCAATGAATCTATGAAAATCTCTGAACATAACTATGCCAAAGGATCTCAATCTAAACCTTCTGAAACTTACTACTTCCTTAACGTACATCACAATTCCTTAAAAATTGCTTGCAACAACAATGGCTTGAGATAAAGATACATGTCAGCCTTAACTTCAAACTTCCTGATTTTTATTTGTTTGTTCTTCAAACTTAAATCATGTAATGATTCTTTAAAATATCCTGACTAAATTCCCAGCTTATTGAATGGTTAGCCTCTGTCCTTTGACCAGGAGGCTTTCAAATAGTACTGCAAATTACATAATAAAGAGAAGTTTAAAATGTAAGGCTAGAGAGAGCCATCTACAGTACAGAATGAGAAAGGAGGGTCTGTGAAACTTTAATTGATAGAAAAGTGCCATATAAATTTTAAAATATTTTGGGAGTCTTCTGAGATTTAAAAGAAAAAGCTCTTACCGTTTCCTTTGGAATTTGTGACTGGCTTTGTTCTGCACTCTAAAGGAAGTAAAAAAAGAAAATAAATAAGAATATGGCTACGTAAGACATTCACTTTCTATTAGCAGAGGAAAGGGTTTCAATTCTGGCATGTAGAGAAGATGGGGGAGTGTAGGGAGCTGGTTGTACTCTGCAATCCAGTCACCCCACTCTGGTCCACAGTAAGAGTTGCACAGGAACATCTCTAACAAATCTTATACCAGACCTTGGAACACAGTCACATTCACATCCTCTATCAAGCCCGGTGCCCTCCATTTCTGCCAGGAGTGATGAGGGTGTGGCAGTCAGCCCCACCCCTGATCCCCCTCCCACCCTCCAAACTCCTCCGTCACAGCCCAGAGCACCCTCCTGCACCTCCCCCCAACTCCTCACCCACAGCCCCACCCCAGAGCCCACATCCCCAGCCAGAGAACTCGGGGGAGTTCTCCGCTTGCTGAATTAAGGCTACTTTACGTGGTACAAAACTGGATAATCTTGTGCAAACATTTTAAAGAAATATCTGCTATCAAAATGCCTTGTGCCTCTCTCAGTGGAGGCGTGGCTTTGAGTTTGGCTGTGGTTGGGAGAGGGAGTGCTCATGCTCAGCCATTGGGAGAGGGAGTGCTCATGCTCAGCCATTCCGGACCCCTTCCGCTAACACCTGCCTTTCCTTAAGCCTGAGTGTGCACATGCGTACGGGCTTAGGGGGAAAAACATTCTTCCCCATAGGCCAGTTTGGAGATGAGTTTCGGGAACCGACTGGCTCTTTCAGGCTTGGGCCCAGGCCCATCCAGGCACCCAGTGGCCATCTTGCCACTACTGCTGTCCAACCCTCCCTCTCTCTAGCTGAGGTATCGCTGAGCTGTGTTTCCAGGATGCTGTGGGTCTAGCCAAATGCCTTATTTGGAGGATTTTTTCTCTTTAGTCCAAAATGGCAAGATGGCTAGGAGTAGTTTATTTGGGATTTTCTGGCTTCCTTGCAGCATCCTGGATACTCAGTTTTCTGGCCAAAAGGACTGGGAATAAGAACTGAAATTTAATGTTAGGAAGTTGTATGTGAACATCTAGTGAGCCACAACTTGCAGCCAGTGTCCAAATGAGGATAAAAGACTGAAAAGGCCACCTCTCAGAGATAAACATAAGTAAGGGATCCAGATATGGCAGGTGGAACTACTACCTCACAGGGCAAAGGAGAGATCTTAAATCTGTATCTAACTGCCTCCACCTTGGCTGAAACCAGGGACTGAACTTGGGTCCTCTAGAGCTTGCATTAAAGAGCTACATTCTCAGAACTGTAACATAATTTGCCTCCTCTGTGGACTGGGCACAAAGGGGTACCTCTTAGAGGCATCCTCATTCTCCTCATGGGAAGGGCAAGAGGATTTAGAGCAAGTCTGTGTCTATTGGCTAAGCTGAAGGGGACTAACCCAGATTAACTGGCTATATGGCATGACATCAATTAACAACACAGTGGACCCGAGAAAATGCCTGGCATTTTGGGGAAGGGTGTGATAGTCCCACCACTATCATCAGTTAAAATTAACAAGTTGCAGCCTACCACTTGGAATTCCTTCCTTGCATTTGTGTTTTATTTGCCTGAGCATTCTGATCAAAGTAAGTGCAGGTTTCAATGCTGCTCGTGCTGAATGATTTTTCTCTCATGTGCACATATGACAACACAAACTGTACAGATTTTACAGTAAACCAAGACAGCCTTTGCTTAAACATTCCCTTAATTACCTATGTATAAATAATACTGTGCACTTCCATAGTTCCTTCCCAGCCAACAATGTCAACATGCTCTAAAGACATTAAGCTTCACAACTCTCCTGTGATGTAGTAAGTTTTGCACTGAGGCTAAATGACTTGTCAAAAGTCATACAGAAAGCAGAAACCACAACTTCTGACTCCCCAAATCAAATCTAAAGAACTCTTTATTGGCATGACAAGCCATTCAAGTGTAGCCAAAATGTAAACGGATGTAATACTGAGATCCTGTCAACAGACAACTCCCAGTCCAGTGCTTTATGCACAAGATCATATCAAGTAAATGTTCATGGAGTATTTACAGTCATAAAAACTCTGTTTATATATTGCTCATTAAATGTACTTACAATATTATTTGTAAGAAATAATTAAGCAATGTGGAAAAGATGGAGGAAAAGTGGGGAGGACACAAAGGACAAAGTATTACAATTGGACCATATGTAAAAAATTACATTTATCGTTGAAGGCAAACAGACAAAGTTTTAGAATTTTTTTTCCATATAAAACTTCTATATGTGAACTTTTTATAAAAGTCAATAAGAAGAATAGTTTTCAAACAAATTGTCTCTATTTCTTCCTAGTAGATGGAAGAGCACCGCTTCAGAACAAGTTTCAGAAGCTCCCCCACTACTTTTCTACTCCTGCTCTTCATTATGCTCTACGACAGCTGCCAGACGAGCAGAGCTAGAACTTGCTCATGTCAAGGTGTAAATGAACAAATCTTTATGCAATCAGGGTTCATCATGCATTCTGGGTTAGAATCTCAGCTAGTGTATTTTGCTGTAGTGCCATTGGAGTTAGAACAATTTACACCAGCTTATGATCTGGACCTCTGATTATGTAGGTAAGTAAAGACTTCTCCATCTACCACCTGCCATGACTATGCTGCTATACTGACTTCTGTCAAAATAGCACAGAGAGTGGCATCAGCACAGCAGCAGCAGGGAGGCTGCTGAGGCTCAATTCATTCAAACGAGCTGATTCACTTCATGATGTCAAAAGATATGCAATAAAACTAAAATTAAACTGAGGAAATATTAAAGTTAACATGTACTTCTAGGCTATTCTATACACAAGAAAGTTAAATCTTTACAGGATTTTATATGCATTACTATTCATTATGTTATTACAACATTAAGGTTAATATAGAAATAATATATACAAAATTAAGATATATTCTTGTTTCTAAGAGTTTATTTACAAAACACACAAAAGTATTTTCATTCACCTTTACTGTAAATAACCAGTATTGTGAAAATTACATCACAGAAGCTTGCAAACCGATTGCTTTCACTGTTCCAGTCATTCAGAGGCATGTGATATGATTTCCATACCATTCATTGATTCAGTCTTTAAAGGAACGCTTTCATAAACCATGACATATCAGTACCTGAAGTCACATTCCAAAAGAATTAGGCTAACAAATTTAGCTCATCTGCAGCCTTCTCAGCCACTAGTTTTTTAGGGTTAAATGTTGTTTTGAAAGATACAAGACACAGCAAGAACTGATATTAAACGCTTTAAAATGCTAAATAAAAATTCATTATTTCTGCATTCAAGATATTAAAAATCCTGTAGAAATGAAACAATTTGTTCATCACACCAAAAAACACAGCAGTCGCTCTTATTCTGTTTATGAGAATGCATCCAAACAATTTATTTTATACCGTATATTTATAACCACAGCACTTCAATTGAATATAGAACATAATATGGTTTATATTCATAGTCTACCTTTTTATAATAAAAGTTATCATAGATAATAATCAGCAAAATATGTGTATACACTTTGCAAGTTGAACAGGTGTAACAAACAATGATTGTTTCATTTCACTCAAATTATTCAGAATACATTCTCTGAATTACCCTGCTAAATTAATAACAGTGGGAGTCCATACCACATAGGGGATGCTTTATATTAAAATAATAACCTTTTTTCCTTCTAAATTCCTCTTTTGGTACCATAGCATTCATATACCCCATTCTGGCTTACTTTTAAGTGCTCAGAAATTTTTTTGATCAAGTGGTAGGACAAATAGCAAGTTTTCAAACACAGAGTCATGAGTGTGAAAGGTATGGCAACAATCCACTTGTCTCATGTTGGTGTGGGAGAGGTCTAGGTTGGATATTAGGAAATGCTATTTCACTAGGATGGTGGTGAAGCACTGGAATGGGTTACCTAGGGATGGACTCTCCATCTTTAGAGGTTTTTAAGGCCCAGCTTGACAAAGCCTTGGCTGGGATGATTTAGTTGGTGTTGGTCCTGTTTTGAGCAGGGGGGTCGGACTAGATGACCTCCTGAGGTCTCTTCCAACCCTAATCTTCTATGATTCCAAGTCCATGCAATAGTTTTGTTTGTAATAAGCATTTCCTGTCCCCCAAAACACCACCATAATCTGATTTTAAAACTCTCATTCACATATTCTAGTGAATATACAATTTTAAGACCAGAGCTTTAAAAAAAAAAGTTCATATAAAATTAACATGACCAGAGAATAACAAAAACTGATTTTCTTGTCTTCATTTCTGGTCACACACATTTACCAGCAGCTATCAGGACCAGACCATTTGTTCAAATTAATCTAAAATCTCCTAGATGCTCTCTGTTTTACGCACCAGTTCCCTTGGATGGAATGTTTCTTCCTGACGGAAAATCAAAAGGCTCACAGTCCCTCCCATCTTAGTACTTCTCAGCAGGGAGACAGCTTCCTCTTGGGTTTTGCCGGTTAAATCAACTCCATTTACCTGTGACAAATAAAACACACACAACTGCTAAGGCTCCAGCATTAGAAAATATTACTGTACCCGTCACACAGAGTTTGGCCTCCAAGTGAATTGTGCTGTTAACAAATGTAGAAGGAAATGACAATGATTCTGCATCAGCTCCTATTCAAGTCAATGGGAGTTTCTATAATGGTATCAGTAGGAGCAAGAAATCAATAGGAAAATTTGTTGTTCCGGTCTTACTATTCTAATGATGATTTCTAGCAATCAAGAGAAAGAGATGACCATGAAAGGTGTCACACTGGCAGCTCTGAAGACCTCAGGCGTCTTTACGCTCCAGAACAGAGCATGCGTGGCAGAAGTGGAACTGTCCCCTGTGATGGTTCTGTACCCAGGATTGTGAGTCACCTTGTTACCCCCAACGAGATGGAGACTTGCTTGTACTTAATTGTGGGTCAGCTCCATCATACCTACAGCCTGTTATCCACCCAAATGAGCTCCTCTGGGCTCTGCCAGCCCTTATTTTGTCTTGCAGGTTAACAATACGTGCACCCAAATCCCAGAGCCCCATTGAAATGTTCCCCTATAGTGTTCAAACCCTTACCCATGAAACACTCAGATACGCTGCCTCAGGGGAAAAGTATATACAATAGCTTGAATGATTCAGTTCAGGATCAGCTCTTTTACAATACCACAGCACTGAGATGCATATATAGTGAAACCAATCATAAGTTTATTATCAAAGATCAAGAGATCATGAGTAAGAATAATGGTTACATATAAAACAAAATCATAACACAATCCTAGAGACTAAACTTAACAGGCTAACGGTTTCACCCCAAATATCCTTTGCAACATTTCAACCAAGGCTGGTTGTGATCCTGTTTTCATGGATGTAATCGCATTGCTCAGTTACTTCCTAGGTGCAGGATAAAGGGGTGCCCCTTCCTTCCTTGCCTTCCCCTTATATTCCCAATGTTGCCAACTCCAATGATTTTGTCTTGAGTCTCATGATAATTGTTTCCATAAAGGCCCAAGTCCTGGAGTCAAGTGGATATGTGATCATTTCAGCCTTCATTCTTAAAAATAAAATTAAAAAGTTTCTAGCCCTCATGGCTGTGGAGAAGGCTTCAAAATGTGACTCCAGTGCACCTTCGAGTCTCAAAAAGCACAAGGCAAATAAAAAGAATACCAAATCTATTATTTTGACATAATATTGTGATTTTTAGTGAGCCTGACTCATGCTTTTTGAACATTTGGAGTTGGCAATACTATTTTATTGTTCACCCTTCAGAGTCAGGACAACTCCCCTCCCCACCCCTATAATTAATTTTCCAGCCTGCTGCCTTCCTGCTGCCTTCACATCCTCCCACTGACTTTACATGTGTTATTGTGTTAACTTACAATGCTTAATTTACATGTAGACCAACAGAGATAGGTGAATAAACATCCTTTGCTGGGCAGAAACCTTTTTGTCCACCCTGCCTTAATTTGGATTTCAGAAACATATTTTTAGCACAGATAGAAAACTTCTTACATAAAGCATTGGTACATACATTTCACAATGATATGAATGACCATTGTGACCATGGCTTTCATTTACGACCTCACAGGATAGTCTTTGGTAAACCAGAATGCACATTCCAGGATCAGGATATTCTTGTAACCTCCTTGCCAGCTGGCACTAAGGGCTTTATGGTCACACTCTCACATACATGTGTTTCAGGGAGAATTTCAAAGGCACATGAGGGAGTTAGTAGCTTAACTCCCATCAAATTTAAATGGGAGCTGAACCTACCTGTCCCTTGTACCTTTGAAAACCTTCTCTCTTTTTTTTTTTTTAACCCTACTGCACAGCCAATAGAAACCCAAGTAAAATGTTGGCATGTTCACCGATTTTTTTCACCCAAATTATGAAGAATGTCACAGTTATTATTTAAAGAACACTGCATTTTAAAAAAAAAAAAAGCTTCAAAGATGTGTTGCAAATGTGAATTTATGTGACATTTTGTTTAAACAGATAAATATTTGATAGCGACACCTACTATACATCAAAACAATCTTTTACTGGACAATGTATTGATGCAACATCTCAAGGAAACTTGGAGACCCCAACTTTCTCTTGTAATTAGCATTCCCTCCATAGACATGTAAGAGGCTGCACAGTGGATACATATGAAACATGTTTTGAGACCAGACTCTGTCCCTTTAAAAAAGAGGGAAGAAACAACAGATAACATACTATAGGATGGAATGCAAAAACCTGTTGTTCTGGCATATTGACAGCCTTTGCTTCTTTCCTCTTCCCCTGATACTCTGCTCAACATCAGAGCAAGCTACCAAGTGAAATTGACAAGAGATATTGTTGACTTCACTTTGCTCTGCTGCTCAGAAAAAAAAGAGATTAGAAAACCGAAATTTTTAAAACCTGGTCAGTTTCACTTTCTTAGGCTTTTCCATAGGTTGGTGGAACAGCAAACTAAAACCAATAAGAGGCCTTGTGAATTTTTACTTAGCTGCTGTGTTGGTATAAGGTGGTGAGTTACAGATTGAGAAAAGACCAAAGCAACAAGAGGGTGAAACCATGACTTTGAGGGGAGCCCTGGGAAGGATGAAAGAAGAAGGTAGAGAGGGAAAAAACAGAAATGAAAGGAAGGTAGGAATGCAGTGAATCAGAAAAGGTCTTTGGTTCACCAGTGTCTTAAAAAAATATATTATGCATATATGGCACTGTAACAGGGCTCCCTTCTCCACCTCTGGGACCATCACAAACAGGCAGGATACTTTCCACGTTTATAAGCGCCAGCGTGTTAGTTATTAGGTCCCCTCCATTATCAGGTCATCAGTACAGCCCTGTGCAATGAAATATAAGTGAATATACACATCCTCCTTAATCTACTTTCCAGGGACAGAGAGGGAAAGATCTGCTCATCCTGACATCCTGCATCCCCCCTAGCCCAGTGGTCCCCAAACTGTGGGGCACGCCCCCCTAGGGTGTGCACGAACATTTGGGGGGTGGAACAGCAGGGCCTGGGCCAGCCCCCACAGGAGGTGGGGAGACAGCGCCACCCAGACCCACTTTGCCCCAACTCTGCTTCAGTCCAGGCTTTCAGCCCCATTCCCAGCTGCGGCTCCTCTCCCAGTCCCAGCCTCAGCTCCTGCCCCAACCATGGCCCCTCTCCTGGCTTAGGTGCTGAACCATGGCTGAGGAGGGGAGAGGGGGGAAGGATGGACAGGGTTAAGTGGGGCATGAGGTAAAAAGTTCGGGCACCATTGCCCTAACCCCTGCCAGCCTCCTCCCCTTGCACTTCCTTCCTCTCCTTTAACTGTTCCCATCTGATGGGTTGATTGTTCTCACTGGCTTGTCAACCTCCTGCCTAATTAAGCCATTGCACACCCATCTCTCAATTAAATCCACTCTAAGGGGGAATAGCTAGTGCCTTAGTGACCAGAATACAGGGTCAGCGCTAGGCTCTTGGCACCTTGTCACATGCACTCAGCTGGAAAGACGATAAATGGTAAATGTAGCGATATCAAGTGCAGAAGTGACAAAAGAAATCTTAGAGGACAGAAGTGAAAGAGAATAAATAACTCATTTTGGAAGTGACAATTAATCTAAATAAAAAATATTAGGCCAAAATCCATCCCCCAATTTAAGTTAATGAAATGGAGTTACATCACGGATAAATTTGGACCAATATTTAAAAGAAAACATTGGCTCAAGCTGACTGCTTGACACCAGAACATCTTATTTAAGCTCAATATCGTAAGTGACAGAATGTGAATCTCCAGCTTGAGGCAATATGACACTACAACGATCTCATCTGCAGGAGCAGAGGGGATGGAGAGCAGGGAATTTTGAGGTAAACCAGAAAAGGTAACAGGTATTTGTTTTTATATGACTTTGCTACCAAACAACAAGTATATGCTTGATTTGCTCTCTCTATTTACTCTGTTCTTCCTTATCTCCAATATCTGTGATGCTCTATATTGCTATTTTTTTCTTAAAATCTTCTCTCTGGCCCTCCTGTTCCCTCAATTGTGTTTTTTCCTCTAATTTATTTGCATTTAAGGAACCATAAAAGAACATCTTTGCCAGGCTTTAGAAGCCAGCGTCATCAATTACAGATGCAATCCTTTCCCCCCACGAAGGCTATATAAAACAAAAACAAAAAAGCAATAAACAGACCATGAGTCTGCAAAACCATATTACAAAGCAAAAGTACCCAGCTTCTCAACACTGAACAAGACATTCAGCCTCAAAGTCTCCCCACCCTCCCAAAATGCCCATTAAAATAAAAAAGAGCATTTCTCATTGTTTTCCCTTTGTTTCAACACCTTTTCTATGTTGCAACACCTTGCCCAGCATTCAAAGACTAGCCGCACCTTTTAGTTGGAAAGAAGAGGGCAGATCTTATGATTCAAAAGCAGCAGGAGACATATGCCCTTTGTTTCATCTACATCCTTAAAGGGACACTTATTTTGAACTAAAATTTGTATCTTACAAAAATCGAGCTTTTATGAAATCCTAAAGATCAAAATATTCCTGATTTTATTCCCTTTCCAATAATTCTGTGAAAAAAATTCTTTGCCCTACACAGGAAAGTAGGCATTCCCTCCCGCCTCCCGGATCCATAGGGCATGCACCTAGCAGATCCAAGTGTGGGCACAGGCAGGGAATTAGTGGAGGCAAGGGACTGCCATTGACCAAGCTAGCAATGTATCTGGAGAAAGTGGGAAGCCAATTAGAGAACTAGAATTCTGAGACTCAATTCCTCCCCGGTCTGCAGTTTACTCAAGGTAGATTGCACAATGACATTTTGCACTTTATTAACTAACAACTACTGTCCTTCCATTCCACGATTTAAGAAAAATTCTAATGGAAGTAGGGTTTCTTCCCTTGAACATATAAACAACCCTCTATGATGTTTACAATCCAACACTGTGGCATTTTACTGGTACAAAAAATAACGAACAGCATGAAAGGTGAAAAGTGCACTAGATTTTAAAAGTCAATTCATTTTTAATTATGGAAAGTGATAGAACTGGTGTAAATACATAAAAGGCTGTTACAAGAAAGAGCGAGAAAAATTGTTCTCCTTAACCTCTGTGGAGAGGACAAGAAGCAATGGGCTTAAATTGCAGCAAGGGTAGGTTAGGTTGGACATCAGGAAAAACTTCTTAACTCTCAGGATGGTTAAGCACTGGACAGTTTGCTTACGGAGCTTGTGGAATCACCATCATTGAAGATTTTTAAGATCAGGTTAGACAAACACCTGTCAAGGATGGTCTAGATAATACTTGGTCCCGCCATGAGTGCAGGAGACTAGACTAGATGACCTCTCAAGTTCCATCCAGTCCTACGATTCCCTTTAAAGAAATCTGTTTTGTAAAATCACTACTTGTAACCTGGCTGGGGACCCTCCTTTTAAATATGTGCCTTATTGCAAATATACAGCCCTTAATTTGTTGCACAAAGAAGTCAAAGAACAGGATAGTCATTTCCTGGGATATTATATTCTAAATCATACTGGAAATGAACGAATCCAGTGACTCATGCCAAAATACAGAAAGTGCCTTTTGAACCAGACTAGAGGAATAGTATACAATATTTCATCACCTCAGTAAGTCGGTCTCCAGCCTTTAGTCTCCCATCTTGAATAGCTGCACCTCTTGGAAGGATGTTTTTCACATAAATTGGAGCTGAGCCACCAATTGGTACATCTCTTGAAGTGATGCTAAATCCCAAGCCTTCTGTACCTGCAAAAACAATATAAAGCATTATCATTTGTATAAGAATTGCATATTTATTTAATTATACTGCATATTGATTTTAATTAATCTATTGGCAATATTTTTTCTGTTTGTGACAATTACATACAGAAGCCTTATAAAAACACTGCCTAACAATGCTTTGCCAAAAAACATGAAAACGTAATACCTGGAAATAACTATTTTGAATCTTAGGGCCCCAGGCTTACAACACAAATGACTGTTGGATCCTTTCTCATGAGACTTCTGTACTGGGAATTTCCTGCTCATTGCCATATCTACAAACTTCCACTTTTGATTAAGATGAATGAGATGGAAATAGGGCAAAGCAGACATGGCATCCCTTAACTTCTTCTCCCTTGTCAGTCTGGATTTTGTCCTTGATTTAGTATGAAGAGTTCACTGATTTCATTGGTCAATAATCTACTCTCCTTCTACGATGACTCTTTTAGCAATGTCAGCAGTTTGACACTGTTGACCATGAGGTTTTGTCAACTCATCTATGGACTCTGGCAGTGATGGATGGAAACACAGTTCAGTGGTTCCATTCTTTCCACTTGGAGAGGCCTCAGAATGTATTATCAATTGCTCATCCACTCTGAATACTCTCTGATGTGGGCTACCACAGGGTTCCATGCTACCTTATATTGTGTTCAATATTATATTATATACATATAATGCATCTAAGAAAGATAGTGAGCCTGTCTAGCCTTCAGTGCTATTGAGATTGCACTCAAATTCATGTCTCTTTTCCTAGACACAGATTATTACAGTTTCTCTGCCTGGCTAAAGCTCAATTTAGAGAAGCTGGAAGTGATCCTGGGAGATATGAGGAAATAACAAGAACGTACTGCAGGTGAAGTTGTCCCTGTTACTAAGGAAGTATACCCACAGTTGGGCAATGTGGTGTACAGACCAGGGTTGCTTTTGCACCTGACCAACTCCTGGATTCACAAGTAGCCATGGAGGCTAGAAAGGCTTTTTTCCACTAGGACATGAATGTTTTTTTTCCTTTTGGGTTTCAACTGTCCCACAGCTATTGGTGGGTCTGTGACCTCCACATTACATAACCCCATGGTGGAATATTGAGGTTATCATTGAAGACCATTCGGAATTTTTCATCCAGTACAGAATGTAAATAACCACTTAGAGAGCACATATAGCTGTTGGAGAAAGATGATATCTTCACCTTAGATTTATAATGTCCACTACAGTTTGGTTCCCAGTCATCTTAGAGATAACCTCTACCTCAGGAACTGAGATCAGCTGGGGGCTCCTGTTAACAGTCCCTAGAACTGACTTTGAGGAAGATGAATGTAGTATTCTCTGTGAAGAGTATGCAACCTGGAATTTGCTTAATGCAAAGCCTGAGTTTGTAGACTTTCAGGATACAGTGTCATGTGCATCTCTTCACTTTATTTTTTTGAGTGAGTAGAATCATATTTACATATACCAAAGAGGCTGGAATCCAGCTTAGTTGACGCTGATGCATATGGTGAGTTCCTTGTCTGTACACCAACCCAGAGACACACACAATTGTATATGTTCAGAGGTTTAATATTAACACATTTTATAAATCGTAAAATAAAACATATATGAATTAATTTAGGATAAAGTGAATTTCATTTATTTTCTTACATAAAATCCACAAGCATCATCTTCAGCAGAAAAGATGAATATATAATAGCCAAGATTTCAGAAGCAGTGAGTGCTTGAGACACATAGAGACTCCTTGAGACACCTTACTGAATTCGTCTACTCAGTAATTAAACACTCATGGCTAGCCTGAGTCAGCTTACTTAAACTCATGGAGCTGTAAAACTGCGGGTGTAGATGTTCAGATGTTCATACTCTGGGATCCCATGAGGTGGGAGGGCTTAGACCTGGAAGCCTGAGTCAGCTGACCAGGGCCAGCTGTAGGTCTTTTATTTCAGTCTAGAGGTACCCACAGAGCCCGATCTTCAAGGGGTGGATGCACAGCACTTGCAGAAAATCAGGTCCTTCTAAAGTATTTCAAATGAGATGCCCACTAATTAAAGCACATACAATTACCAGTCACCATTTTGTAAATCTGAGCCATAAAGCATTTTCTTCAGTAAATATCATGGCCTATAGAGTTTAAAAGAATAAAACTCTTATAAACTTAAATTGAAATCTTACTTTATCACAGCCACTACTAAAAATATGCTATTAAAAAGCCATCTTAAAAAAAACCCCAACCCTCTGCCAGCCAGAAAGAACAGTGTCTTTTCCAAGTCACCATGCCAAAAAATCCCATGTTGAACAGGCACTCCAATAATTTGGGGAAAGATTTTGGAATATGAAATCAAGATGCTCTTTGTAGAAAGAGTTTAAGACAGGAGTTGAAAAAAATTACAATTCTTTAAAGCTTAAGTTTCCTGCACAAAATGAAGAAAAATACTTTGCTGTCCATCATCCATAAGTAAGGGTATGTGATTGATATTGTTCAGCAAGTCTGGGGCAGAGGAATTGTTATGTGCTAACCTATCATGAAATTAATTGGTCTCCTTCAGCTCTATAGGACTCAATATATTTATGTGAACAGTATGAAAACATTCATCCACTTTCAGGACACTACAGAATTTATCAATGTTATTACTTGGAAAGATGGAAAAAGATATAAATCCTGCAGCCACCATGTTTTGTTTAGAAGATCCTAATATTTTAACGATCCTGCAAAATTTTCATATAATTCTTCACTTCCTTCCAAGAGTGTGAAGATGACATGCAGCAGTCTATGGTTATGGATTGATTTCTCAATTTTTCTTTGCAGTGTTTATCCTTTTCTTATTTTAAAGAATCTGAGTTGTTGGTTGTTCTGCTTTAAATAACTTTTTTGAGCAGTGTATTGATATTGTTTTCAAGATATTAAAGTTTCTATATAATGTTATGGCTATGAGTTCATGCCCAAGACAATGTCTCTTTATGGTTAATCTTAATCCCTTTGCCTCATTATTATGTCACTGCAGATCCACAGTTCATACACCCTTGTGTTTGAGTTTAAACCTTACTGGGGAAAACAAACTGAACCTCACATTTTCATATTGCAAGTGTGCTTAGCGCAACTATTGTTAAAGCCGTACGAAATTCTACATGTTCACTCACAGAAGGTTAATGATTTTTTTTAAACACTATGTAAAATCTTAAGTCTACTCATCACTATAAGGAGTTGATTTTCAGGTTTTTATACCTAGGCAGATACATTTTTAAGGACAAATTTTCCTAGACTGCTTTATAAAGGCTTTATAGTCAAGATGATTATTGAGTGTTTTGCCTTTTGTTTAAAAAATTTTTTTTAATGCTATTACACATCTACAAATCCTGGTTATATTTAATTTTAGATTTTTTGTTCTGTTTATCTTGTGATAAAAGTAAATTTTCTCCCAGATGCATCATACCAGATGTCCATTTCTACAGATACCATAACATTCCAGTTATACTTGTCTACTATGTATCATGTATGTACTATGAAATCTCTGTACTCTCTGTTGAGTGTAAAAATGGCTGGACCTCTTCTTCATGATGCTTTACTTTTGCATTTATAAGTGTGCAACCTAAAACTTGGGTTTTTAAATACAACTTCCTGGATAGTTGTAATTTTATATAAATTTATATTGGACTTTCCTAATGGCCTAAGAAACCCAGTTTAGAAAAAGAAAAAAAAACCTCACAAATCTGGGATATATTTTAGTGTGAAGATGACATTTTTACCAGTATGCTAGTGTACAAAGTAATATTTTTTCCAACAATAAATTTTGAAGGGACAGCAAGAAATGTGGTGACCTTTTGACAGAGCTGTTCTTGCTTTTGCTAAGTTATTTATATTTGCAACTGATAACATTTTGGTGAACATTTGCTCTGTCCATTCTAGTCAGATTTTTTGTATTTTTCACCATCATTGTGTATTGGATATCTAATGTTGTTTAATCAGAACCTGTGTGTTCCATATGTAGTTTGAGGGTTTGATGAACTTTGGACATTACTAGAATACATTCAACTTGGGGCAACAGGACATGTGGCTGGATGGATTTTATGCCTATTATTTTCTCTGTGCCCATATAACTGATTCAGTTATCCATGCTACGTATGTCTCAGCCAACTTATCAGTAGAAATGTGCATTGCTTAGGTGACCCGGGAGAATCAATACCCACCTGCTGCTGAAAGATACGGAACCTATTTAGTTCTTAGGGAGTAAAATTGATCATCGTATTATTTATGAAGGAACTGTGCAAACATATGGCAGGCTCCAGTGGTACCCGGGAAAGGTCCAAAGAAAAGATAGTTTCAAAATTTTAAAAGAGAAAAGAAACTGGACACACAATAGTCAGAACACAGAGTGAGAGTGGCAAGGAAGCTGAAGGAAAAGATGAGATTTCCCCCCCCCATACACACATACAAATGAAAAAAAGGCTTTACTGACTTGACAGACCCTTATAATCATTAGCACAAGACGATTTGATTCTCACATCCAGCCATCCTCAACTTAATTTTTAAGGGGTTGCACCAAGGACAGCATGGACTGACCATTAGAATCATTACCTGATTATCTTCCATTTGAGCTAAGCTTTGTAAGCTTCAAGTTAATCTTTTATAAGATTCCAAAGACAAAGCCAGGAAATGGCTAAGTTACTGAATGAGGGCAGAATCCATGTCTCCCTCTACAGCTGCTGTCTCCAAATATGATCAAATTATACTTAATGATACTGAAATTAATGAGGCATTTAGAAATTACCCTACTGATTTGTGTAATTCAAATGCTCAAGCTTCTCTTGATAACATCAGCAGCTTTCTTGACAAGTTGGAGCTTCCTTTCTATATCATGTGCAATGCTGAATAAGCATTCTAGAGTCAAGTTATCCAAGGGATGACAAGTGGCAAGCGCAATAATAAACACAAAAAAGGCAATTATCTGGGCAAGTACTCTAGTCAAGGATAATTGCTCAGAGCAGCATTCTTAACTGAAACACGGAACGGCAGCTTCAAAGTTTTGGTTGTTTTGGGGTTTGTTTTTTGGGAGGTAGGGAGCTGGTAAAATTAAAGGGGAAAAAACAATCCATTGTTACATTGTACTGTATACTTGAATATATGCTGTTATGAAAATCCTTTCCTAAATAAAGATCGGCCTTACTATGACCTGGGAAGTTGGTACAGGAATGGCAGGAACCTGCTCATGTGGCACAAAGTTTCTGTTGCCTCCCTATGAAATAGGGGTTAGCCTTCCATTTTTCCTAGGAACAGCCCGTTGGTGATAAGCAGTGTCCTTAGTGTAATGTGTCAGTCTTTCTAAGGTTCTCTGGCATGAAAAGAGTGTGGCCTCCTCACCCACCACGATCTGATGGCCTATGTCAGGTACAGGTGTGCCATGGTGCGGAAAAGTATTGCCAGGACCAAAGATATTAAGGAGGCCGTGTCCTTCTCAATAAGCATCTGCCCTTCCCCACTTCCTGCTGCAAACTGGGTGGAGATCAGTGTTAAATTAAGGGGGGGGGGGGGAGGTTGCTGCACTTACAGCCGCAGTCGAGAAATCTCAAAAGGAAACAGAAGAAGCTAGGATTTAAAATTAGAGCATTTGAGCCCCCTGCATAATCTGTAAGAGGCCAAGAGGCATCTACTCTTACCCTTGTATCCTACGTGATCCATCATGAGCACACAGTATCTGGAGTCGGTAAAAACACCACTTGGTGGTTGGCAAACTCAGCTTCCCCTGCATTGGGGCAAGTTGCACAAACCTGAGCTTATACAGCCACCAACCTACAAGGCCTCATGCTCTCCCCCAAGCTGTAAACCAAGACAAGCACAGCCTTCTCCCCAGCAGTGTCAATCTCTGCAGTTAAGACATTTTATTGCATGCCTAAGAGCCAGCTAGTTACAGGAGCAGGTGGAGTACTCCTCACGCTCAAGCTACCAGGTGAGTTCATGGGCAGCACTGATCCCTTTGGGAACACAGAACCAAAATCCAGAGTCTGGCTCTGATGGTGCCACTCAGGGGCAAAAAATAGTCAGTTAATGGGCAAATGCAGTATGCAAATAGAAGCTAGTCAGGTCAGGAAGCAGCTTTCCTGCACGGGCCTGAAGGTCCTTTTCCTGACTTAAAAAATCCCCATCACCTGTGTGTTACTGCTAGGCAGGAACTTTGCACACTTTTAATCCATTAACTATTATCTCCCACTGTATGTTCATGAGTTTAGCTGGAGCCCATCCAAACTCCTATCTTCTTTTGGCTGTAAGTGCTTCAGAACAATAAAAAAATGATATATTGTTGCAATGAATGTTCTTTTGAGTTCTGTATCTGATTTATTTGATTCCAGTTTTGCCTGCTGGAAGCTAAAGACAGTACTGGCTATTCAGATGATGAGACTACCATATTGATTGCTAAACTCCTTGGACTCTTTTTTGGTATTTAAATACAAGTTAGCCATTTGTTAAGGATGGGGGTTGGGTTGCGCTGAAGCTCAACGGTATGATGAATTGGCACTTTCTCTGGTCTCCATATCGGTTTCTGCAGATTAAAGCTTTCATTAAAAATATATACTTGTGCATATAGCTCTTCAGATTGTGCAAACTCTCCAAATAAAACCCAACTAACTGAGTGCTCCCTTCTAGAGTCTGTAGACAGAGGAATAATGGTTTCACACATTTGAACATCCATTCTAATCTCAATAGATTATTCATCCTTAAGTCTAATTACGAACATTTTGAAAGTCCACATTAACTGTTTCACGGTCAATCATTGTTACAGCAGTATCTTGTTCTACTTTAGGATTGCAGGTAGAGCTAAAACAGGGCAGTTTTTCCCCCAGGTTAAGAAAATGCAGGTTAGTTCATCAGGCTCTTCACTATGGAACAATTCACAGACATTTTTTTAAAAACAGAAGCCTTACTTTTCCCCTAATATACTGATAACCCAATGGTGATGTTTCAATATATATTAGTGTTTTGTATATGAAATACCAGGAGCAGTTTCATCATTACCCAAATACAGAGAACCCATGCCATACACAGTGGAGAACAGACTTCCCTTAGGGTAGTGGGCTGTACAGGGACAGTCCGGTTTATTAGATCTGACTCGAAGGGCCCAGAACATAATCTGCCACTCCCTAAATATTAAGGTTCATGGATCAAGGAGACAAATAGCTGGGGAAATCCATCGGCAGCACAGAGATGAAGGTAGCTCAAAAGTGAATTTTAAACAGAAGCATTTTCATTTAATGGCAGTGTTGCAAGTTCTTAAAATACATAAAACATGGGGATATTTTAAAAAAAAAATCCATGCAGGAGTGCCACACGTACGGCAACAATTATAGCAGGCAAGATAGAGAAATGGGCTTTTTCAGGTCCATGATATCTCTCCTCTTTGGAACCACTCTCTGCATAGACAGGTTAATTACTTCATCAACTATGCACTCTATATGGCCAAGTGTGCTTCGTTAGAGTCTACACCACACCTGCAGAACCAGGCAGAGAGAATACATGTTGTGATGCCACAAAAGGGGGCTACATTAACAAGATTAAAACCATGTTAGATGTTCTCTGAGAAGTATTTTTTGGAGTCCATATTTTCAGGACTGACATGTACAACGAGAATAACGGCATGTGCAAACGATCAGTTAGAAATCTATGAAATTATGGCAGTTACACGTGCAAACAAGTTAGCTGCAAAAATTAATTGCATGCCTGTTTAGCTATGTGGGTCTGAGACTCTAGAACATAATTTTCCCTCTAACCGAAGAGTACATTCCTAAATAAGCATTATGATCATTTCAGTATTAAAGTTCAGCCATTTTCACGGCATACCTGCTGAAACTAATGGTTAGAGGGGGGTGGGTTTTCACCACAGGAAAATGGTGTTTGTAGCACCTCTCTCCAGTAACTCAAAAATGGCTAAAGTGATTGATTTCCTTTCACTTCCACCTCTGATTTGAGCTAAAATTTTGAAACTCACCTAAGTGGTTTAGAAACTTAAGTCCCATTTTCAAAAGTGACTGAGACCTTTGGCTTTTACATCTCAATAGGACTCGGCATCCTAAGTCACTTTTGAAAATTTTACGCATGGACAACTTCAGCCCAAAAGGTGACTATCTCAGAAAAGTACGTTTGAAAACAGGAAACTATCATGAAAAATAGTTAGCAGTCTTTGCATAACGGGTACAAACTCCATGTTACAACTAAATCAGGGTCTCACTCTGAAATCTTTGTCCTTATCGAAGGTGCAGTGGAATTTTGCATGATTAAGGACTAATTAAAAAGTAGGCTCTGACCCTTCAAGCAGCTCTGCACATGGGCCACTGTGCCTTTCTGGAGCTCCACATCTTCAATGGATAGCTAAAGAGGTACAGCAGTCTGTCCGCAAATTGCTATGTGCAAGCTCAGGGCTCAAGAATGGACTTCAGAATATGGCTCCAAATCAGAAAAAATGTAAACTCTTGCAATTCAGATTAGAAAATCTAAAAACCAAATTACTTAGGCCCATTACCAAATTATCAGATAAAACAGATGGGTTAAGTAACCAAAGTTGGATTTCAATTTTTGCTATAATGTCAAAACAAAATCGTAGAATCTCTGACCTTTGGCTGACTGTTTTGGTTTTCTGAAAGATTCTCTTTTCATGCTTGATTTATAGACAGCTTGGGAAATTAGAACTAGAGAGTTTGTTCTTGTCTCCATGTCCACTTTACATATAGGTTTTATTAAGCAGTAGCACTGTATTTACTAAATCTAGATAAAAAGCTATTTCAAGCCTAAATGAATTATGCACTAAATGTTAATATATTAAATGAGCAATGGTGTTTTCCTTCAGGTGATGAGAAGCCATTCTAGTCCACAGCAGTCTTGAAATACTCCATGTTGTTTCCAGACTAGTGTGTTTGAACTCTGAGTGATGTCATCCCTGACTGCAAGCAGCCCTTTGAATGCTTTAGGGACTACTGAACTAAATGTTATAAGCTAATGAACATATAAAGAATGAGACTCCTGGAATAATCTTTTTTGTTTGTAGTACATTATTTACAACGGTTGGTCCAGATTTTTCTCAGTTACGCTGGCTTAAATCCAGAGTAGTTTTGTCAAAAGGAGTTTATTTGGGTCTCTGCTAGTGTAACTGAGATCAAAGTTTGGCCTGATTGTGAATGTTGTGTAAGTGGCCTTATTCTCTCTACATGTCAGATAGGAGGAATTTTCTCTATTTCATTTCTTGTTCAGGTTTATTGTAAATTATGATACACAGTAAAACATAAATAAAAAATACAAGCCAGTTGTAACTCCCCGTGCTGTCTTAACTTGTATGAACTATGAAGATTGACTGCAATTCAAGCCTCAATAGTATTAGAATATCAGCAATAACCCCTACATCTGTATGCTAAAAGTTCAGGGCCTGACCTTTAAGGAAAGATAAATAGATATCCGTTTTCATTTAGAAAAGCCAACACACATTCTGCATTGACTGAAACATATTACTGACCTTCTCTTCTGACTTTATTAAGCAGCTAATGCCTATGAAAGATCAGGTTATTTGAAAATGCCAAAATGGCAATAAATATTAAGAAATCATAATTATGGAGGCAAGTACTACAGGGCTGTCCTAGTACGTCATTTTACTTGACATAGCTCACACAATAAGTAAAAACATAGCTTTAATAAAGGTCTCTCTCTTTATGTTGAGGAGTCAATTCACCCATACATCATCATCTAGAATACACTGATTAAATCAGAAGTGAATTTCAAGTTGAAGCCTTAAATATGTGCATGCTTTAATGTACCCAAAAGGAATTTTTAAATCGAACTATTTTATTTGGTGAAATAACTGCTGTGTCTTAGCAGCAAAGAACATGTATTTGTTAGATTTCTATAAAACCTCTTACTACAATGTGTTTCATTTGAAATAATCAAAAGACAATCAATGTCCCTATTTCACTCATTTATAATAAACTACTTGGGGGTATACTTAAAGCACTTTGGTTCATTTGTTGCGCCACATTTATGTTCTGAGACTAATCAAATGAAAATCAAGATGGGAAGACATCTTTCTACAGTGGAGATTGACGAAAAAATAATGAGGAATCCTTTCTGTATGCATGCATTCTATTCTAGGTTAGCATGCATAAAATAAAGTATGCTAAATTATTGTGCATGTCTGTTTACAATTTGACTCGTGCTGTCTTTACATAGTAATTCTTCTTATAAAAGCAATCTATTAGAAATAAAACTGATCACCTCTGATACATGTTTTAGGTTGTGTTTTTAAAGTCTGAACTTAGAGGCATTTATTGTCAAGTCAAGTTAAATTGATTAAGTATGGGTACTCGTATTTTTCATTTTATCTGAAAATTCATTAAAACAGGATTCACTAGCACAGGGGGTGTCAAACATTTTTATAGCATGGACTATGTTCCTAGACAGATTGCCTTGTGGATCGCCAGCCTCTCTCATCTTGTGCTCCACATCTCACCTCTCATTCATGATCTCAGCATTTACAGCAACTGCTTACATGTCTAAATTATATTAAGAAAATGTTTACAGTATTTCTTGCTGTCTCTACTGTAGTATGATTAGGTGGAATGCCAGGGGAAAAGTTAGCATAATGTCATCAACCAGCTTTCTGCATAGGGTGACCACAGGTCCCGATTTTATAAGGACAGTCCCGATTTTTGGGTCTTTTTCTTATATAGGCTTCTATTATGCCCCACCCCCATCCCAGTTTTTCACACTTGCTGTCTAGTCACCCTATCTCTACAGGGCACCAGGAAATGAGCTACATCCCACACTCTGAGAATCTCTGCTCCAGAAAATTAAAAAACTGATGTTCCTGTTTTCTTTTTTTCAACATCTTGGGCATTAAGATTGCTTTGTAACAAAATAATTATTTCCTCCAGCCAATACTTATGTTATCATAAATATTGTTAATGTTCTACAAGCTATGGTGAAACATACATATTTTCACCCCTGGCTGAGAAAATTAGATGTTTCCATATTATGTCCCAGTGATATTTTCAGAGGCTTCCTATTTATCCATTCCATTAAAGAACGAAAAATCAGTGTTGTGACTGGGGGCATTTTTGTAAGTACAGCAATTCCTTACTCAGCCAATAACATTTTTCCAACCAAGTTGTCTTAAGCTGATGGCCTCAAGTATTTCTGAAGGAGCATCAACAACAGAAGCAAACTGTCAATTCAGCCTTATGTCACCCAAGTTTGTAGAGCTTAAAATTCAGTAACCAGAAACAAGCAATCTGGTAGTTCATAAGAAGTTCACAGAAAAGAGGCCGTAATTTTAGAAAGAAAATTGCTATCCTGGTAATCATGAAGTCAAAATAAATCTCTACCATTCAACATACTCTGTCATCAGCTCCTTTTAAGAAAATCATTCTTATTAATTAACAAAAATCAAACATGAAACAGATAAACTTTGCCTTCATATGAGAGGTTAACAGAAGGGGAGATATAGCATAGTCTGTCACAATGGTAGGCTGTTTGCTATATAATTTGCAATGTCATTTCTTCCTACTGAATGCAGTGCACCCTTCCTTGAACTCACTTGCTTTAACCTCAAAGACTTTGGCATGCATTGCCATTTAAAAACTCATCATTTGCCAAGAGTTACAACACAATGGCATCTGAGACACATTAGTTCCTATTTTAAGTGTAATGAAATAACTCATATTTAAAAAATGAATGGGTGGTAACTATTTGCAAATACTGACTTTTAATGGTAACTGCAGTATACAAGCTATATATTTTATATAGCTCTAAACTTGCAGACTGGGCATCTCGAAATGACCTCACCCATCTCCATGATGCTAAGCAGCAAGGCACGTTCCATTCTGCTAGATGGGATCGTGACTTGTGCTGGGTTAGTTCAGTTCATGGTCATCCTCAGTCAGCAACATGCCAAGTCTTGGATAACTTTCCACACTGCCAACACAGACCGTCGCTGATCCATATCGGCTACAGCTCCCAGTTGTCAAGAGTTCCAAAAAGAAGCACTGAAACTTCCGAAAGGCTGACTGGAAAAAATACAAGGAAGCGCTGGAGAAGAGTGTGGTGACAATACCAGCCCACCATACTTCGGTAAATAAGACCTACTGTTGCTTCTGTGGTGCTATCTACAAAGCAGCCTACAGAGCCATCCCACATGGCTGTCTACATCCCCTGTCTCAACACGGAGAGCGTTGCCTTTCTCAAACAGTATGAGGCATCTGGTGACCCAGATGTCGCTGACCATCTGACTGAATCATTGGACACTGCTCGCTGAGCCAGATGGGAGGAGATGACCGAGAGGATGAGCTTTACCCACTCCAGCCGCAAGTGTTGGAGTCTGCTCTGATGCTTTGGAGCAGCAAAGCTGCCACCTGCACTCAGCCGACCCTCAGTGACACCCAATCACGTAGCTGGACACCGACTTAAAGTGGCCAGTGCACCTTTGGAGAAACAGCTGTGAAGATAAGTGAGGAACGAATGGTGTATGTTTAAATGTGTACACCAGATCAGAAGCTGCCCAGAACCACTTGCTGGAACAGACACCGGGTAGCATCAAGTATGGAACAGCTGCGGGCTATGACAACATATCTCCAGAATTCCTGAAAAACCTTGGCCCTTGTGCTCGGCTTTGGCTTCTGAAATTCTTCACAAGAGTCATCAGTGAAGGTAGGCTACCAAAGATATGGCGCACCGCAAAAATCATTGGCCTTCTCAAGCCTGGAAAGGATCCACGTTAAGCATCAAGCTATCATCCCAAATCATTATTGTCAGAGTGTTTCAAGGCACTGGAGTGCTTGGTCCTACAGCGCATATTACCCTGTGGGGAGAGAATTTTGAGCCCTGACTAAGTTGGCTTTTGCCGAGGCCGTACACATGCTGACCACATTTGTTGAAAATGGCTTCCAGAGAAACTTGAAAACAGGAGTTGTTTTCATTGACCTAACAGCAGTGTACAATATGGTATGGCACACTGGCCTGCTCATGAAGTTATCACGAGTCCTGCTACCTTGGGTCACAGGCGTCACTGAACTGTTCCTCCGTGATAGGCAGTTCAGAGTCAATATGGAGGAAAAGATGAGTGCTTGGAGACAACAGGGCTCTGTGCTTTCTCCAACCCTGTTCAATCTTTATATCAATGATCTGCCAACAAGGAAGTCATGAAAGTTAATTTACGCAGATGACATCTATTGCAATACCCAGTCCTGGATGTTTCAGGAGCTGATGCCACCTTAAACCAGGACATGACAAAGCTAGCTGACTTGTAAGACTTGGCACCTCCAGTCAAGTGTCCTAAAAACAGTCTCCAGTTTGTTCCATCTTCATCACACCAGCACAACTGAGAACTGAATATTTATCTGAATGGTCAGAAGGTGAAGCATGAAGTAGAGCCAGTCTATCTAGGTATGACCTTAGACTCCATGCAGAATTACCATGCCCACCTGAAGATGACAGCAGCTAACATTAAGACGTGCAAATTATTCTTCTTAACAAACTGGCAAATTAGTCATGGGGTGCTCATGTTCCAAAGTTGTGGATGTCAGGTCTTGCCACCTTATATTCAGTGATGGAGTACTGTACACCAGTTTGGAGTTGATCATCACACACCAAACTGGAGGATATGCAGTTACATGCCGCCATACGTATCATATCAGGCACCCTGCGTCCAAGTCCACTCCCATGGCTTCCAGTTCTGAGCAATATTGCCCCTCCTCATATCAGATGAGAGGTTGCCACTGGCAAGTTACTGGAGAAAGTATGCGCCAACTCAAGCCTGCCACTGTACAATGATTTTTTTAACCACCAGCTGCATGTTTGCCATCATATCACCCATTATGGTCTCATCCGCCATGCCAGGATGTTAGGGCAGAAACACTCTGGCGAGAGGAATGGATATCCGTTATAATTTCCCTCATCGCTGACCCCACAATCTGCCCGCCTGGTTTTGACCTGCCCTGTCGCCAATAGTCCCTGTTGAACAGGTTCCAGACTGGGCAAGGTCTCTGTGCAACCAACCAGTATCACTGGTGCCTTTGTGACAGCCCTTTGTGCAGCTGCGGCACAACGCAGACAGTGATGCACACTGTCGATGAATGCCTGCTGACCAGGTTCAGTGGAGGTCTAGAAGAACTGCATCATGCCACTGACGATGCCATTGCCTGGCTAGATGACTATGCACACAATCAATCAATCAATCAATAAAAAAGGCTCTAAAAATGCAGTGTTGCTGTAGCCGTGTCAGTTCCAGGTTATGTGAGAGAGAGAGAGAGAGAGAGAGTCTTAAAGCTCAAAAGCTTGTCTCTCTCACCTACAGAAATTGGTCTAATAAAAGATACTGCCTCATCCACCCTGTTGCTCTATATGCACATACATATATACAGATATACATATACCAGATATATTACAATACAAGCATGTGCACATACACATACAAATACAGTATTGTTTCTCTCTCCTCAAATGTGATTACCATCAAACTCAAATTACAGTATCCGAAGGCTCAGTATGAGAAATATCAGCAGTTATGTCAGTCAGTGATCTAGACTGAATATCTCACAACCCTGCAAAGTAAGAAACAACAGCTTTATATAATTAGAAAGAGGAAATTCCCAGATTTTCAACTGGATGTGCAAAAAACTTATTTCTAGTGAAGGCAGACCTGAGATATTAGACTTAAGTCATGAAGATTTTAGATACAGAATATTGTAATTTTTCCTCTCCCACTGGGCCCATTTCAATAGGACTTACAGTTACTAAGGTACCTGGCCTTTAGAGGTTGGAAGGTACGAAATATGTTCTAATAAAATGTTTTAGTATTCTTTAAAATGTTTCAAAAATAACTTTCCATAAAATATGCCACATATACAGACTGCATGATGGGTTGCTGGGGCATTTTATTTGGGATAACTTACATAATTTGCACATGGCTTCATCACTCATGAGTAGTATGACCATACTGAACTCAAGCCAACAGATTGTTTATACCAACTAGGCTTTCATGGAGAGAGAAATACACACATATTACACTATATATACACATCCTCAACATAAATTACTTCAGAAGCATGTTCCTTACCTTTTCTCAGTTGTATATTAAGTCTCTTCCCTATCTTTTTGGTGTTATAACCACTGTTGGTAGTGGAGGTAAGAACTTTTTGAGGTGATGGAGCCAGGCCCGATGGTGGTTTCCCTGATGAATTCACACTATGAGGTAGCTGTGAGTAAGAGTCTGTTTGATCTGTCTGGTTACTCATTCTAGATATTCTTTGTAATGTGTGAAGTCCAGCATTGTTAATACTCTTGTTGTCGATATATTGGGAATCAGGGCTAAACCGGTTGGAGTAGTACATGTTCTTCTCACTTTGGGATAACTGTTCATACTGCTCTTTATTTGCTGCAGGAACCACATGGAACCAAATGATGGGCGTACGCATGGCTTGACGAAACATATGTTGTGCTCTAGGTTTCAGAATTAATACAAAATTAACAAATTAAGACTGGCAGACTACAAAATATTACGAGCATAATTACTGATGTTAATTAAGCAACATGAGCTGACAGACATATTGCTGAAACAAATAAAAAACCGGAATTTGTTTATTAGAATACCATGACCGCTTTTTGCTAAGGTTTATTTCCACAGGGCCACACCGTATGGCTGAAAAATACTTAAAAACTAAATATATATTAAATATATGTTAAAGTTCTGTACACACTGCATATCGCAGCAGCAAATTTAACCATAATTATTGTGTCAATTTATCTTTTTTCTATGAGGCTTATTAAATAATTAACAGTATCTGTAAATATAATAATTTCAGTGGTGATAGAAACTAAATATGGTTTTCATTGCAATTTCTTCCAACACAAAATGGAGCATTTTTCTGTGTTTTTTCCCCACATTGTCCTATTCGTATGTCCCTGAAGTAGTCCACAAGGTGCTGCCCAGTCCCTCCTTCAACACCTTCTTTTTCTGAAATGTCTACAATTAATTGCTCAGCTGATAGACAGTCAACATTAAAATGGAATAAAAATACATGTATGCACCCCTTTATGTGTTTGTTTTCCTAGGTCCCAGTCTTCCAAAAACTGAAGCATATACTTAATTTCCTGCCCATTAGTAGCCTCACTCAGTTCAATGTCTTGTCTTTTCATTGACACCAATGGGTTTTTGATCATTACCTTAGAATACGAGCTCTACAGGACACAGATTTTTTTTTTTAAACTACACTTCTGCACAATGGCGTCCCAATCCTGGTTAGGACTAATAGAAACTAATGCATTTCAAATAACAACGAATGCACAACTGTCAGATTAAGGCATCATTCCTTTAGTTGACAATATATTACATACTGAAAGGAAATTTACTTTTAAAAAAAGCTAATGATATATTCCTCAGAAATATATTTATTTTGCCCTCTCCTCTTGTCCCTACTCCCTGTTATGAATATTTACTTTCTTTTCTACATTTTTGACCCATTTTCATTTTTTTTTTTTTTAAATCGTCTTGATTTAACATTCCGGCCTTCCATCAAATCCCAGTCTCCTACAAAGCAAGTATTTATAGCTTCACAAATTTCTACAGGGAACCTTCAGCTACTTTGTTTACAGTGTCTTTAAGTTTCTCACACACAAAATCACAAGTGTTTTAAAATGTTTAACATACAGGACTCCATGCTGCCCTCAAATACACAGCTTGCAATATTGTAAATGTATAAAAACAAGAATCATGACATGATTTTTCAAGATAAAACCAGGCTCAGTTTGTCATCTGCTGAAGAAAAAAATGGGCCCATAATCTTTAAGAAACAAAGTATAATTTATCTGAAAACTGAAAAGTCACATACATTCTGATGGCAGTAATTATCCTGTAGTTTTGTAGCTTGAGTAATTAAAAGAAATATGCTCTAAAACTATAGACTATTTTTTCCTCTATAAAAAAGAGGTTAGACAATTTGTTTTTAAATGTTTTATTTCCTCAAATTACTGCAATATGCAGTGGTTAAAGGTTAAAAAAAGCAATAATTGTACAGTAAATGCACTTACTGTTCAAATCTCCTATTGCGAAGGTCTCCGTCGTTAATCCTGACAATACAATCATTCTCATGAAAAAGGTTTTCTTGTTCAGCTTTTCCACCTTTCTCCAGTCGTTTTACTAATAACCCCAGGGTTCTGGAACATTAAGATTACGAATGATTACACATCTAATATTTCCTCAGTACATAATGTCCCTCTGATTTAATATGCTTTCATGATAATCATTAAGCCTACCCTCTGCGTAAAGCAGTACTACTTAACTAAAGAAACAGCTGTTCTGGAGCAGGATATCAAAGTTCCAAATCACTTATAAACATTACCTTATAAACATAAACACCCTTACATAAGAAACAGGGCATTACATTTTTGAAATAAGAATACACAACATTGTCTACATTTAAAATTCAAGCAGGGCAGCCAGTACGTCTCAGCTGACATCACAGTGTAGGTTGATGCAAGGTGCCTGGATCTGTGACTCTTGCATGTTTGGCTCCAGGCAGCAACACGAAGGTGCATCTTCTCAGTAAGGCAACTGAAGGAGGGCATAGCATGTTTAATTCTCACTTCAACGCTTCCAGTTAATAGAGAAATCCTCAGCCACTACTACTATTACTGCATGGGTGAAAACTGATGCTATACTAGATAAAAGACAAGCCTAGAATGAAGGGATAAGTAGAATATTTAGGAACCGCAACTTGGGGTTTACATCCTGAGTAAACCAATTGAAAAAAAAACCTGAAAATAAAAACAACATTCTCTGATTTCTTTGAGATACAGGAATCCATAATTGTTACTTGTAAAATAGTACGGGAAATTTTTAAGTAGACAGTTTACCCTGAAATGTCCAGGTCAAACCTAGTCTAGGTCACTAGAGATGAAAAATAATTACCATCTGATGGCCTCTGTGCAATGAGCTGGTTACTCTGTCTAGTCTTTATTGCAAAAGGGGCCAAGCCACCCTTACTGGCATTCTCAAAGAGGCAGAGATGAACGAACATCCAGTCTGAAACTATCCTCTCATTATTAAAGGTGCCCCTTCAGGTCAGGGTTGTGACATTTTGACAGGGCAATGAGTAAGCAGACTGAGTAAGTGTTCAGGACTGACAAGCCAGCATATTTCACACACGTTACATTTACTTAAAAAAAAAAAACCACCACCTTAACTTCAGCATGACAAAGGCACAAGACCATATATGCCAGTGGTTCTCAACCTGCATCCTGCAGGCCACTTGCGGCCCAATCAGCACACAGTTGCAGCCCCTGTGACATCTTCAGGGCTATATAGGTAGTACATATATTGTATGGATGCGGCCCACATAACACAGAGAGCTGCATATGCAGCTCACGATGGTAAATTTGGTTGAGAACCACTGATATATGCATTGTTCAAGCAGAATGCATACCTAGAAGCAGATGAGGAAGTACACTGATATTTAATGAGACTTCTCTCATGCTTAAAGTTATATACACAGTAGAGTACCTTCCTGAATCAGGCACAAATGCAAAAGAAATATCTTTAACTTAGCTTTCCCTGTATAAGTTCTTCACATACAGACACCCCACACAAACAAAACTATCTCCCCTTATAAACTAATCATACTATGTCTCCTAAAAGCTGAACAGAAAGAGAGAAAAAGAGTATTATTTATGTTTCTATTTTTAAATACTCTGGAGGTGTAAAGATGCTACTGTGTGGGGTAGAGGACGAATGACACAGGCACACAGATAATGGAGACAGTATGTATTTAGCAGTAGAAAACAGGTGACACAAAAACAGCAAACTATCAAGTGATTAAAATTCAATTCACGCTATTCTGCCAAGAAGCCATATAGAATATCCCCCAAATTCCTAACATAATTTAGGTGTATCGGTGTCAAAGTTCCCAGGAGAACTGCACCTCTAGCCATCACATGGCTTCAGGTGGAATCATGTGGTTCTCCACTCTCAAACTCGGACCCTGGGAGCAGTTCCCGAGAACTAACCTTACAGTCTGACTTTGGCTTAAACCCTACAGTTCTGTTCCCTCCAAGAGCAAGGACAGTGGTCAATACAGTGACCAGACTCCTTAAAGCAACTATTTTCTTAGAACAAAATCATTTCAGTGAAAACATATCTTAAAAACAATAAAAGAGACTGTACACGTGTTTAGCTCTTCCTTTAGGCTTACCATTGTCTGGGCTGGGAAGGCCCACTTTTCTTTAGACTCCCCCTACAGAGTGTCTGTCTGTCTTGCTCTTTCTGTCTCTCCCTCTCGCAGTCTACCTATCTCCCTAGACAGCTTCCCACAAGTGAGCAACACCTTGGTGTTCTTTTCATCTCCAGGCTCCTAGCTTTGGTAAAACAAGGCCTGCAAATTGTTGGGTAAGAGAGACTGGATCCTTGAAGCTAAGATTGCCCCATTGTCTTTCAACTGTGCTCTGGGGTATCTGTTATCTAGTTCTACTGAGGCCACGTCTATACGAGGCGCCATATTGGCGCATTACAATCGATTGCTCGGGGATCGATATATCGTGTCTCATCTAGACGCGATATATCGATCCCTGAGCACGCTTACATCGATTCTGGAACTCCACCAAAACCAACGGAGTTCCGGAATCGACATGGCGAGCCGCGCACATCGATCCTGCGCGGTGAAGACGGGTGAGTAGATCGATTTTAGATAATCGATTTCAGCTACGCTATTCTCGTAGCTGAAATTGCGTATCTAAAATCGATTTTCGCGCGTCGTGTAGACCTGGCCTGAGTTGCTTTCCTCATTGGTCTTCCTACAGCCCCAATCAAATTAGATCAGTACAGTTACATAGGCGATTCTAATACACTACAACAATCATACAGTAACTTTATTTCACCTCCTAGGTCACACACAATGTTCATAAAATTATTAGAGCTCAGTATTTGTAATGATTGCACAGCAATTCCATGTCTGTCACAATCAGTAAAACAGAAAAATCTTTAATAGCAGCTCTGATTACATCTATTTTTCTTGGGTTTTGTTGCAAAATGTCTTGATCACATCACTGGGATTTTAAAATTATAATGTGTAATTACAAAATAAAATTTTACTAGGATGTTCTGTCTCTTAGTTGGGGAAAAGCACTAAAAATAACATTCATAACTGTTGATTACACAAAATATTTTTATTCCTCTAAGCAAAATATAAAGTAATGCTAAAACTGTTTGCATGCCTTTATTACATCATTTTACACCATAATTACAGTTTCCATGCAGCCTAAACTATAGTTAACGCTGTAAAACAACCAATCCATTTTCACTCATTAAGCTTTCTGAAATTATCTCAGGGAGATGAAACTTTCCACTACTCTGTCTGTCAGCCCAAAAGTGGGGTTCTGGGAAAAGGCATCATTTTTGTTGTTACCCCCTTGGGTTTTTTTTTACTGAAGTCTGACCAAAAAAAAAAAAACCATTCCTCCATGTTCAACTTGTTTGAATAGGGTAAAAAAAACAAAACTTTTTTGATGAAATTCACCCTGTCTAGAGGTCCCAATATATGGCTGAAGTAGGATGTAAGTGGTGCTAGCCCCTACAATGAATGTCCATACACTTTATCATTGCATTTTGGTTGGGCCAATACTGCTGAAAATCCCAATCTAAATTCTGAGCCCTGATGCATCTGCAATTCAGATTGTAACACAGCTGCATGGCCTAGCCACACCTGTTGAAGCCAAAATCAATCCCTCTCCCTGTTCACACAGCACATATTGGTGGGTGACAGTAGGGAAATACTGACCATACACAGTACCTCCCTTTACTTTATACAAGGAATTCTCTCTTCTCAACCATCAGTTATGGGGAGGAGACTATGCAGCCCTCAATGGACGTCCCCATTCACAGCTTCAAAAAAGAGCCATCAAGAGTGGATCCAGAGTACACTATACCCTACACCCCACATAGTGATCGGGGATGAGAAAGACACAGATCCCAGCAATTCACATTCCTTCACCCCCAAAGGAAAAAAAAAAAACATTCTCCTTTTCTTATAAAATAAGAAACTCTTATTAATAAATTCTTTGGGAATCTATCTTTTTTCCACCCCAACCCTTTTGCATGGGCTGAACTTGCACATTTGCCTGGGCTCAAGGTCCACGTATAAATCAGGACGTGGGCATACGTATACCTAGGCCAGGTCTACACTGCGACTTTAAATCGGTTTAATGGCCGATATACCGATTTAACGCTGTATCCGTTCACACGACGTCCTCATTAATATCGAGTTAACCGCCTCCTTAAATCGATTTCGGAATTCCTCCCAAACGAGAGGAGTAGC
>NC_133770.1:30537353-30542302 GCF_003597395.2 Chelonoidis abingdonii | reverse complement strand
TTTTATAACATCGGTTTTGTAATATCGGTTTAAACTACTTCGAAATAATCGTGCAGTGTAGACGTACCCCTATATACAATCAAAATGCAAACAAGATGTGCTTTGCTGAGGCAGAAGATCCTCTCTTTCTAGTCTAATTAAAAAGTAAAGCCCTACAATATTTAATGGCAAATATAATACTTCACTTTAGTGTAATGGTGACACTACAACCTATTCAAACTCTCACAACTAACCCAGAACACTTGAGCTATTTATAATTTCTTTTTATTTTGAGATTAGTTACCTATTAATATGACATTACTTTTTTTTGGTAAAATAATTGCTATTGTTATCCTTTCTAGTGAAGTTGTATTAACCGACTGCTAATATAGGACATCTTATTTTCTGCATGATTCATTGTTTCTGAAATCTATCCACATAAGCTCTCAAATCTAACAAAAACCTTATTAATCCTAACCACTGGTAAAATAATGTAATACAGAAAAAACTACATGTCAAAATTGCAATTACTCTCATTAAACAAAGCTTACAAGTTCTATTAATGCAGGAATGCTCAGCTCAGATGCAGCATCAGGCGTTCATGGAGATCTTGCTTTCTACCCAATATTAGAGCTAGATGGACTATGGAATGTACAGCTGAAGTGGCAGAATAAGCAATTAGAGCTGTGTGGAGAATAGAAATTCTATTCTGTGAAGGATTTTCAGATTGCAAAATTTGTTTTCATTTCATGAAGGAACAAAACTTGAAAATCTCTAAATACTCCACAAAAGAAAATGTTTTTAAAAATGTTTGGGGTCAATCAAAACGTTTACATTCAATTTTGTCTTTTTACAAATTTTAGCATATATAATACAAAATTAAAAAAAAATCAAAACAAAAGTTCATTTCCGAAGGAAAAATTGGAACGTTTCAGCACTGTCAGAACTCGCCTTGCCCCTTTTTTTTCTTCTCAGAAACAAAATGTTGGTGAAATTGATGGAGATTTTGCCAATCATTTCGTTTTATATAGAACAGTATATTCCAATGGAATATGGTTCCATGCATTTTTTTCCAAGCAGCTCTACTAGTGATCAAAAAGAGGGTGACTAGCCTTAGTCAAATTTAAATCCAGCATCCTCCTGGTTTCTAATCCACTGCTGTAAGCACTAAAGATCACATCTGTATCTCCCGTTTTTACATACCCACACAGGCACCTGAAAACCAAGCACAATTGGGCTGGCACAGAGAGGAAAAACAAACATGAAATGCCAGTGCCATTTTAGGGAGTTCTTTTAAAGAATATATACATGTATGGTATATGCCTACCTTGGAAAATGCATCATGTTAGAAAACATCTTAATTAACAAGTTTAACTAATGTAGTTTTAAGCAAAAAGGCAAATCATTTTTAAAAATATATTTTTAAACCCTAGGGGGCTAACTATGACCAGAAAACATGTTTTTAAACATTACTAGTCCTTGTCTATGCTACTACCTCACATTAGAAAAACAGGCTAACTCACACATTTTAAACAACATTATACATTTTCTCAGTGTAGACAAGGCCTTAGCCTAGGAACTCTCTGAGACTGGGACTGAATTTCTTATAAGCTCTGCAAAGAACTCTGCAAACCTATGACCCAGTAGAAATTACAATAATAATGATGTATGAAAATTGTTCTCCATGCTATGTTTTACACCAGCTTA
Organism: Chelonoidis abingdonii; assembly: GCF_003597395.2. NCBI lineage: Eukaryota > Metazoa > Chordata > Testudines > Testudinidae > Chelonoidis > Chelonoidis abingdonii. The sequence goes on along the minus strand of NC_133770.1, from coordinate 30,540,616 downwards.
ATTTTAACTGATGGGTGGGGGGGAGCAGAAAAGGCAAACCACTGAGATCTTCTGTCTTTACACTTGTTTAGATATATAATTAGGAATTTAACTGCTTTGATTATATTAACACTTGCACCACTATATTTCCACAAGGTTCATTAGTCTAATTATACAATTAAACTAAACTCAGCCACACATGTTAACATTTCACTTCTAAGTATAAATTACAATGAATAATAAAACTGGAAATAAGCACAAATGTTTTACTGATATCTAAATTGTCTGAGTTAGTCTTTGAAAATGTGAACTCCCCAAAATTGCCACCCAGCTATATGGAAATGATCCTAATTTATCTTAATAAAAGCTGACAGTGTAAACACCATGAGCGTAATAAGAACATTACACTGAATATGCCAGAATATGGTTCTCCTATCACTGCCCATTGCACACATGCGCTGAAGTTATTCACCCGTTAACTGTGATCCAGTTGCAATTGAATCAACTGAAACTGTTTAAAGAAAGTAATCAACACACAAGGCAATGACTAGAGTAAAAGTATTTCTATAAAACAACTACCAGTTCTGAAACAAAAGAATAACAGGGTCATCGGTACACACAAAACTGTGCAGAGATGAAAACTGACACATAACATTGGCACTAGAACATAAAAGCAATACCATCATACTAGAAAGTGAGGCCTTGTCCAGTCAATTAAATGGTCATAGCTGACAGGCCCAAAAAAAGACACAACCCAAACCCTTCCCACAACATTAAAATATTTGATTGCCCCATCCTAGTGGTGTTATAATAGTGCTCAACACTTTCATTCTAGAGGCTCAAGCTTGATTTCCATTCTTGAACTCTCAGTTTTCAGATTGGCTGGGATGATGAGGTTCCATACGATCTTTGGGAGAAGAAGGTGAGACAAAGAATGCCTTGGGTTACTCAACAGCAGTCCATCTGGATAATGAAGAAATGGGACTGACTGGCACCAAAGGGAGGCTCTTCCAGTCATTTATGTCTTTGAGAATTAAGGCTTCAGTGCGGGGCCATCAGGATGGAGAATCAATGAGAAAAATAAATGGGGAGGATTTTCAATGCTCCAGTGGAGACACGAAAAACACCCATGTGGCTGCAAAAATAAAGTTTGGCATAAAGGAATTTCAGTACAACAATGGCTACGAGATGTTGCTTCAGTTTTTATTGTATCTTAAACAACTAAAGCAGCAAAACAAAGGAGTAAACGTTACTGAAAAAACAACAACAAATTTTAAAGTGATTTATTAACTTTGGAACATAAAAGGGACTTAACACACATTGGAAATGAAAAAAATATGATAGAAAAGAGCACTGGGGAAGAGGAAAATCAAACACAATTCTTCAGTATGAGCACTGTATGCATGTCAGTGTGTACCTTCACATAAATGCAGAGATTATTTACACACCAAAATCTGTCAAAGTAATATTAAGGTTGTAATTTAAGATGACAAAAGTAAGGAAATTCATGGTTCAGTATGTGCTATTTTATCCTTTCTTCAGGAGTTCCCAAAATACCTTGCAGGACCCAAATACATAAAGATTACAGTAAATCCAGACCAAGTTATACTACCTTATAAGATAGACTTTGATTTATATTGTCTAAATTTATGGACAATAAATGGGATGTGGTGGAGAACCTGATGTTTGGATATGACTTGCACTAAGCAACCACCAAGGAAATGAAGATATGAATTTCCTTCCTCTACCTTGGTGAATACATCATATGATTCACAGGTGTCAATTTTCCGATTTCCCCAGGGGATGCTCAACCCCCATGGCCCCACCCCGCCTCTTCCCACCCCCACTCCACCTCTTCCTCCAAGCATGTCCCACCCTCGCTCCACATTTTCCTGCCCCAGCTTCTCCTGGCCACCACTGAACAGCAGATCAGTGGTGAGCGGGAGGCAATGGGTGGGAGAGGAGCTGTTCGGCAGAGACTGCCAGTAGGTGCTGAGCACCCACTATTCTTTTTCCATGGGTGCTCCAGTCCTGGAGCACCCAAAAAGTCAGTGCCTATGATGCTAATGACAGGTCAAACTGAAGTACTGTTCATTATTATTGGCCCCCTACAATGAATCTCACAAATTTCTTGTGACTTCGCAGTATTGCCACATGGAAGTAGGCATCCTGGAGATTGAGAGCGGCAAACCAGTCATTGTAATCTAAGGAAGAAAGGAAGGAAGGATTGACGTTAGGGAAATCATGCAAAATCTTATCTATTTGATTAACATGTTAAGATTCTGAAGGTCCAATACGGGTCTTTGACCCCCATGGACTTGAGTCAGAAATAATCATGAGTGAAGTCCCTCTGTCCTTGAAGAGGAAGTCAAATGGGCTGATTCCCGAGAGCTGACTGAGGATGAGTATGCTGATTAAAACTGGAGTTGGAGAACCCCCTTCTCTCTGACTTCTGCTTCCTCCTTGAAAAATCATGCTGGCTTTGGCAGATAGAAAAACTGCCTATAATACTGTTGTTTCAAAGGTCTGTAGTGACGTCTGTTGGAGACAGGGGTATAAACCACTAATGAGTGAAGGGTAGCAGGAGAGTATTTGAATGAATGCAAAGTTTCAACAAAATTAAACATCAAAGGTGAGGTCAGTGGCTAAGGTTGGTACCCAAGCCAACGATCGCTCCAGCACCAAAGCTGACAGTGCTGAGAGCATGTGAGACTGAAACTGAGGCTGAAGACTGTAGTGTTGATGACAGTGTGTGCCAGAACCAAAGGTGGTACTGAAGGACAAGCCAAGCTCTTGCCATGTTTCTCAGGTGGTATTAGTTTCGATACCACTCAGTCTCTGCATCATAGCTGAGGAGACAGATGGATCCAGTACTCTCCTGCTACCCTGGAAGAAGTGCTGTCAACACAATATATATCGCCAGATCAGTGGCACCGCTACGGGCACCCGCATGGCCCCACAATAAGCTAACATTTTTATGGGCGACCTGTAACAATGCTTCCTCAGCTCTCATCCACTCACGTCCCTTCTCTACCTATGCTACATTGATGACATCTTCATCATCTGGATGCATGGGAAGGAGACTCTGGAAAAATTCCACCATGACGTCTACAGCTTCCACCCCACCATCAACCTCAGCCTGGACTAATCTACACAGGAGCTCCACTTCCTAGACACCAAAATGCAAATAAATGATGGTCACATTAACACCATCCTATACCGCAAACCTACCGACCGCTATGCCTACCTTCATGCCTCCAGCTTCCATCCCGGGCACATCACAC